>NC_052044.1:2028291-2185096 GCF_015832195.1 Motacilla alba alba
AAAAAAAACAGAAAAAAGGAAAAAAAAAATCAAACCAAAAAACCAACAAGAGAACGGCTGGGATCTTGATGAAGATGTTATGGTGTGGTGAGTCCGACAATGCTGCTATCCCTGCGCCCCCGCGCAGGCAGGGAGGATCCAACGCCCCCGCCGGCCCTGCTGCTGCTCCTGGCCCCTCTCTGCCCCGGCCCGGCAGCTCCCCCGCCTCCCCTCCCACCCCCAAAAAAAAGTTTGCCCCGTTCCGAGTCCTCTCGTCACTCCACACGCCTAGGACAACGTCGCCGGGCAAGCTACAGGTCAGTGCTGGCGCTGGCTACCACTGCTCACACGGCCCAGTGCTCGGAGGGGAACGAGGCGAGGGCCTGACCTGCCACAACTCCGTGTCCCCCAGGTTACAAGGGACAGCCACACACTTCAGATTCCTCCTGAAGCTACCCAGAAAGGGCGAGGCACTGGCTGGGGCCTGGCTGGCTAAGGTTTGGGGAGGTCTGGGGGGGCCGGGCAGGTGGGGGCGGGTGGGAGAGGAGGGGGAGAGGGGGGTACACAGCCTCACTTCCAGGTCACCGGAAGAACTGCAGCCCAGGCTGGAATTGGCCCAAGTTCGTTGCCATGCAGTGGCTGCCGGGTGGCCTGCGTGAGGAGAGGTTGGTGGGCTCAGAGTCCAGTTCCCAGTGGACAGGAGTCCACAGCACAAAAAGCCACCGTTGTCGGTTTTGGGGGACGGGGACAGGGATGCCACCCTTGTTGGCAGTCTCAGAGAGGCCAAGGATTGAACGGGCCGTGGAGACTGAACTCCCCTCTCACCTCCTGAGGTGGTCCCTCCAAGTCAGAGTTGAGGCACATGGATGGGGCGGTGTGGGGGTAGCTCGCACTGCCGCTGCTGTACCTGTCCTGTGGATAAATTAGAGGACTTCAGTCTCCAGGGCTGTCAATCCGAAACCTTTCGCTAACACCAAACTCAACATCCACATTAGCTCAGTGCTGATCGAGGGCTCGCCCTGCTCTACGCACGACTCTGAGCTGCGAAGACAGAGAGCGCAAGGCCCACCGGGAGCGGGGCCCGGGGGCTGCTGCGGGCCTGGGCCGGGGACGGGGGCGGAAAGAAGGAAGGGGGAGAAGAGGGGCAAGGGGAGGGAAGAGATGCGTGGCTGTGGGAAGCCTGCTCCTCACTGCTCTAACGGGGAAGGCGGCCGGCTCCCGCCCCGGGGGTCCGCACGCTGCGGCCCCGCCGCTGGCCGGGGCGCGGGGGCTTCCCCCGGGAGCAGAGCGGCGGGAGAAGCTGTCGGGGAGGCGGGAGGGGGGGGCTGACCGGGTTCAGGTGGGGAGGAAGAGCCAGGGAGAGGGGCAGGGGTGGGGAGGAAGGGGACGGCGGCAGGTCCGTCCCCAGAACAAGCGTGGCGGGGCTGGGAGGGGGGAGAGCAGAGTCAGGCCTGGCTCTCGGGGAGGCCGGCGGCAGCTACACCCCGTCCCTGACCCCCTTTCCTGCCTACTGAGGCCCCCACTGACAAAGCCAGGCCCTGCCCACCCCGAGGGGTGTCCCTGGCAGCAGGAAGGCAGCGGATGCGTTGGCGCCGTGGTTTCTCCGAGCGTTGGGGCAGCCCCGGGGGCGCGGGGTGGGAGCAGCTGACCCGCGCCTGGCACCGCCAGCCCAAAGCGTTACAGCAGGCAGGATCCCAAGGGACACCTGTCCCATGTAAGGCAGCTGGGGCAGGGCTCGGGCCGCTCCCCGGCTCAGCGCAGGAGGGACTAAAGCCCAGTCACCTGACACTACTCCTATCTGACACCCTCCCCTCCTGAGAGACGAAGCCTTTGCGCACCCCAACCCTACCCACGGCACAGGCTGAGCCTTTGCACCCCGAGAACCAGTGGCAGAGAGCAGAGAACCCCGCACCTCCGGGCCGGTCACCCACAGGAGGTCACAGCGAGTCCTTGGAGCCAGCCCGAGGCAGAGGGGCAGAGCCTGGGTTAGGCAGCTCGGCCCCATTCAAACCCCCGCTGCCGCCACCACGCTGGCAAATGGTTTTTTGGCCGGTTAATTCCAGGAGCGTTTTCCAGCACCCTCTCCTCCCAACTCGGCCCTTTTCCCTGCTGCCATCCCTCAGCAGGGCGAGGGGGCCGAGCCCAGCAGAGCCGCCTGGGGCCGAGGGCACGGCGTGGGTGACGGGCACGCGGAGCGGCCGGGGCGCGCCGGCAGCTCGGTACGACCCCCGCCCCTCCCCACCCCACACCCCAGGAGCAGAGGAGAGGCCTTACCTGGCCGCCTGCAAAGATGACGGGAGAGCTGGATGGCTTGGGTCGGTACGGGATGGTGACACCCTTCGGGGGAGACTGCGTGACAGGCAGAGAGGACAGGTCAGACACCGAGCGCCGCTGGCACCGACAGCCCCCTCCTGCGCCCCGGGGCTGGCCCTGCGGCGACCCAGGGCAGCGTGACTTCCTCCTCACCCTGGGCACGGGGCCGAGGGAGGACACCCAGGAGCACAGCAGGGCCGTGGGTGACACCATGAGCTGCTCTCGAGGCCCTGCTCGACCCTGGTTTTAAGCAGCTCCGAGCCTCACCTGGATGAGGCTGTAATCCCCAGCTATCCCTTTATCCCCCAGCAGCTCCTTTCTTCTCCCTCCTCAGCATTTCCACCCCTCCAAGGGCAGCGGGGTCCCCTGCAGCACCCGCCTCCCCAGGACAGGCCGAGGAGGGGCCCTACCTCAAGCATGACGACGCAGATCTGTTTGACGCACTCGATGATGGACTGTGGGATCCCAGCGATGGTGATGGCTCGCTCAGTCGAGTTGGGCAGCATGTCCCCTGCCACCTGGACCTGTGCCCCCGTGCTCTGCCAAGTCGAGGGTTAAAAATAGCCCGTCAGACCCCGGGCAGGGCTGGGACCTCAGTGACGAACCCCGTGCGTGGTTATACATAGCCAAAACTGCCCCCCCAGCTCCTCCTTTCCCCCAAAATAAAGTCCTTTAATCCCAGCTGGATACAATTCGGTCACCAGGAGCCTGAGGCAGCAGAGGGGGACCTGGCCTCAGCCTGTCCCTGTAACCCAAGCCAAGCCAGTCTCCATGTCAGCAGAGTTAATCCAACAGCACCCAGTGCTAAATGGCATGGCCAAGGCAGCGCTGGCCTGGAGCCCATCTCCCTCTCCAAAATCTGGGAGAAGGCTGGGGAGAGGGCAGTCAGGAGCCATGGGAAGGGAGGAACAGGAACCCAGGCTGTGAGAGACAGCAGCGGGCAGAGAAGGGTCTGCCCCGAGTCTCAGTTTGCCAAACACTAAAATCCAGGGAGCACCAAAAACTCCCGGTGATGCCACATCCCTTGGGTGGGGACAACCCATGGATTTGCCTTGGGGACACCTGAATCCCCCCGTGCGTCCCCCCGGGCCGGGCAGCACGCACCTCTCGGATCTCCTTGATCTTGCAGCCTCCCTTGCCAATGAGGGACCCGCACTGGCTGGCGGGCACCACGAGCCGGAGGGTGACCGGGGGCCGGCTGGCAGCCGTGCTGTTGGTCATGGAGCTGCTGATGTCCTGCGAGGAAGAGGAGGTGTTGAGGGCTCAGCCCCGCTGGAACGGCACACGCTGGGGACGTGCCCGGCACAGGGACAGGGAGGTGACGCTGGCACCAGTGGCCGAGGCCAAGGTGACCTCGGGGCTTTCCCAGGACTTCCTCAGCAGCCCAGAAAAAACACAGATGTATTTTGGGGAAGCAGCGGCCAAACCCTGCTGCCTCAGTGGAAATGGGTTTAGGCACTGGCCCAGGCTGGGTCCCACCTCAGCCGAGCAGGAACCGGGGCTGGAGGGGGACAAGGGACTGGGCAGGAACGCTCGGGGACTCCACGGCTCCAGGGTCAGCACGGAGCCTCCCGCTGCACCAGGGATCAAGGCAGCAGCTCCGGGAAAAACAATCCCGGCGCCGATTACAGCGGTCATGTGCTGGCAGGGGGAGGGGAGGCACAAGGCCAGGGCTCAACTGACCTACTAAAAGCAAAGCTTCAGCTCCAAGGCCGGTGCCCAGAGCGCTGCAGAGCCGTGCAGCCCGTGGAGGACTCCGGCTCCCTGCATCCTGCACAAACAGCTCCAAGCCCTGCAGCCTTTAGCGCAGCAGTGAGAGCAGGGGGGTTTGGGGACAGAGCTGCCAGCACAGCGTTGTTTCTCCCTGGGTAGAGCCCCAAATCTAAAGGGCAATAGAATCTGTACCCCCACAGGCAAGGTGAGGGCCACAGAGCTCTGCCCCACAGCAGGTGAGGAGCGCCCCTACTCCTGCTCCCTCCAATGTGTAAATCTTGACATCACAGCCCTGAGCAGGCTCTAACACCTGCAAGATGCAGATTATCTAGCAGCAAAATCTCCCCTGGAAGTCCCTGATTTAACAGGAACAGGGACACGATGCAGCTCCTCCAGCCCCACACAGCTGCAGCCCCAACTCCTCCTTGGCAGGGCTGGGGAGAGAGCTGAGCCCTGGGGAGTGCTGGGGGGAAGTGGCACCAGCACGAGCAGAGCCAGGGGGATTCCAAGCCCTGCTCTGCCCCACGCGGTGGGCAGGAAGTCCCTGTGGGGCTCTGGCTCCAGCCCTGCCTGGACCTTGCCCCGGAGCAGCGCCGGACAAAGATCGGGGCCGGGCAGGGAAACGCTGGCTGCCCGTGCGGAACAGCGGCCCCGGGCCCCCGGGGGCCCGCGCCGGGGTCAGCTCCTCCAGAGAGAAGGGACAACGGGCAGTGACTGCAGGGGGCGGCGGACACACCTCTTCCAGTTTGTCAATGATCATCGCAAAAGCTTTGAAGATGGCGTTGGTGGGTCCCGCGAGGGTGATGATCCGCTCGGGGCAGTTCCCTTCCGAGATGTTGATGCGAGCTCCGCTCTGCGGGGAGGCAAACGCCACCTCAGCGCTCGGGATTCCTCCGGATCCCCCGCTGGGGACAGAGCCCTCCCTCCTCCTCCTCCCCTCCCTCGCTCGGGCAGCCATCTTCTCCTCCTCGGCTTCCTGCCGCGCCTGCCCACACCTCCCGGCATTCCCCGCGCCGCCGCCGCGCTGCCTGCGGAGCCCGCGCCAGGCCCGCCATCCCGCCGGCGCCGCAGCCACACTCACCTCCTCACGCATCTTCTTCACAGACTCCCCTTTCTGTGAGAGACGAGAGAAGGGAGAGAGGCGTCAGCGCCGCGGCGGGCAGGGAGGAAGGGGGACGGGGAGAAGGGCAAAGGGAGGGCTGGGAGAGTTTGCTCCTCACTTACCTTCCCAATGATGCTTCCCACCTCCTGGGACGGAAACAAAAGCACCGTTAGTCAGCGTTTTAAAAACTCCTGGAGCCCCAAGCCTAAACTCGGCTCTTTTCACAGTCAAAACAAGCTCCCGAGCACTTGAGTTCTGCCCCTCAGATAACTGGGATTTCTCCCAGTTGTGCTGATCTTGCTCCCACCTCAGCTCCCATCGGGTCGTTCTGCCCCCCCAGTAATTATCTTCTTTGCCGGCTGCACCCCAGGATCTGCCCGGGCACCAGCAGCGCATTCCGGCCCCACAGCAGCTCCAGGAGACCCCACGGAAGCTCCCAGCCCACCCCGTGCCAGGCCAGGGCTGCAGGCAGGGGCTGGGGACACGAACCTTTCCGTGCATGAGTAGCCGGATGGTGAGCGTGACATTGAGACCCCCTTCGATGACTCCGGTGTCCATGGTGGGCAGCGTGGGCTCGGCTCAGGCTGCGGCAGCGCTCGGGCCTCGGCTGGGGGGAGAGGGGCTGCGTGAGTGAGGGGCTGTGACTTGAGGGGCACTGCAGATCCCCCCTGGCCTGTCCAGGCAGGATTCCAGCCCCCCTGTGCTGCTCCTCCCCTCAAATCGCCCCCTGAAGTGTTGGGACGATCCGTGGTGGTTTGGCTCCTCCTCCTCGGAATTTCCAGAGCTGAACTGGCCCGATCCCACCTGGACCCAGCAATTCTTGGGGTCATGAGGGTCCTGCTCAGCCCCTGCCTCCTCCCAGCCCCGCTCCTTGCAGGGGCTTCTCTGAGGGACAACTGACTCCTTCGGGGTGACCCCCGCTAGCACTGGGGACGCCAATGGCTCCTGGACACGACCAGGGATGCCGAGGGGGCACTGAGCGCTAATCGTGGTCCCGACGGGTCCGGGGAAGCTGCCGCTCCCCGCGAGCCCCACGCTTTTCCGAGCCCAAGTCTTCCTGCAGCTGCCCGATGGGAGCGCGCACCCCAGCCCCGGGGCTTTGGCGCGCTGGGCAGCCGGGATCACGGAGAAAATAAACCCCATCGGCCTTCCCCGCCCGCGCGGGGCCCCTCGGAGAAGGTTCCGAGGCGATTCCTTCAGACCCAGATAAGGCCACATGAGCGCACGATCAGGTTTCAAACCACCTGAGTCGGCAGCGGTTGCAAAACAGCCCGGCCGGCCCCAGCCGGGGGGAATTTCACGGGAATCCGGTAAATAAACTCCCATTTCGGCCACCACTGCTGCCCCGTCAAAGTTTAACCACGGCGAGGCAGGCCCGGGGCCGCGCTGCCTCGCTGGCACCGGAGGGCTCTGCCGCGGCCTCCGTGAGCCCAGCCCGGCATCCCCCCCGCATCCAGCCCGGTTCGGGGAGCCGAGCCCGGCACCGCAGCCCCGCAGCGGGGCGAGGCAGAACGGGCCCTGAGGACAAAAGGGGCCGAGCGGCCCCGGGCCGGGCTCCCGGCGAGGCCTTCCGCAGGGAAACTTCCCCGAGCCCGGCCCCGCGCCGGATCCCCCCGGCCCAAAGCCGCTGCTGCGGTCGGGACGCGGCTCCGAGGCGAGCCCGTCCCTGAGGCGGGGACGCGGCTCCGGAGGCAGCCCGGCCCCGCGGGGGATGGGGGGGAACGGGGCCGGGGGTCCCGGGAGCGGAGCGGCTGTCCCGGAGCGACCCCGGGGCCGCGATGGAGCCCCCGGATGGGGCCCGACCACAAGGCGGGTAAGGGGGTCCCGGGCCGGCGGCTCCGAACGGGACCCGGAGCCCGGCGGGGGGAACCGGCCGAGTGCCGGAGAGCGGGGGGCCGCGGGCAGCAGGGCTCGGGGGGTAAATGGGCCTCTGCATCCCGGACCGGGCCGGGCTCCGAACCCACTCTGGAGCGGGGATCGCCGTTCGGCCGCGGGCAGGCCCGGGGAGAAGATCCCGGATCCGCCGGGGGGGCGGCGGCCCCGCGCGGGCCCGGCCGTGCGCCCCCTTCCCGCTCCGGCGGGGGGAAAACAACAGCGCGGGATGGCGGAAAGACCGGGCCCGGGCGGGAAATGAAAAACTCCCAAAATAAAATTAAAAAAAAAAAAAAAACTGAAAGGGAAAAAAAACCCCAAAAATTTAAACTCCGAGAAAACGGAGTAGAAAGAAAGAAAAAAAAATCTCCCCACGCCCCTCGGGGCCCCCCCGCAGCCGGCCCGGGCGGGGGGCGGCGGCGCCATGTGACGCACGCGGCGCCCCGAACCCCCCCGGACCGGTTCCGGCGGGGGGGGGGGAGCGGGGGGGGCCGGCGGGACGGGCAGCGGCGGCCCCCGAGCCCCCCGGGGCCGTTGGAGCGGGCGGCGGGCGGGCGGCGCGGGGCGCGCGGGCCGCACAGGCCGCACAGGCCGCGCAGGCCGCGGGCGCCGTGAGGGCGCGGCCGGCGGGGGGGCGGCGGGGGGGCCGCGCGAGGGCCCGGCCCGGGGGGGATCGGACCCGGATGGCGGCCGGGGGGGGCGCGGGGGGCCCGCGGGGAGCGCCGGGGGGCGGCGGTTGGGGGGGCGATGGGGGGGGGGGGGGGGGGGGCGGGGGGTCGGGCCTACCTGTGTCGGCGCCGGTAACGGCGATGGGCGAAGGGCGCTCCGGGCGGAGCGGGAGGAGGGAGGGCGGGAGGGAGGGGGGGGGAGGCGGGGAGGGAGCGCGGCGGGCGGGCGCGCGGGATGGCGGCGGCGGCGGCGCGGGCGCGGCTGCTCCGGCTGCGGCGGCCGCGGGTCTGGGAGGGGGCGGCGGGCGCGGCCCGATTTACACCCGCCCCGACCCGGAAACGCACCGCGCGCGCGGGGCGGGACAGAGCGGCCGCCGCCCCGCACAGCGACGCCTGGCGGCGGGGAGGTCCGGGAGGGGACTGGGGCACTGGGGGGGCCCTGGGGGGGCACTGGGGGGGCACTGGGGAAAATGGGGGTAAAGAGGAGCGATTAAAGGTGTGGTAGAACGGTGTATGGGGGGCTATGGGGTGCCTGGGGGGCAATAGGAAGGGCTGGGGGGGCAATAGGGGCACAGGGGCAGACCTCCCCCGCCCCCCCCGAGGAGCATTGGGGTTTGTGCCCCCCCCAAGCCCAGCCCCCATGGGCGCGAAGGAGACGCTGACACACATTGGGGTGTCCCAGAGCTTTATTGGGGGACAGTGGGGACACCCTGGGACCCCCCCGGGAGCAGGGGATGGGGGACATGGGGACAGCACGGGGGTCCTGGGGGGTCCCGGGTGGTCACACGGGTCCCAAGAGGTCCCAGGTGGCTCCTGGTGGTCCCAGGGGTTCCAGGAGGTCCTGGGGGTCCCAGGTGATTCTGGGGGTCCTGGGGGGTCCCAGGAGCCTCAGTCGGAGCTGCTGGAGGAGGAGGACGACGAGGACGAAGAGCGCTGGGGGGACAGCAGAGCCATGAGCCCTCGAGGGGGGCTGGGGGTGACCCCCTGCGTCCCCCCCCGGGTGCCCCCCACCTTGTGCCTCTTGTGAGCCTTCTTCATCCTCTTCTTCATCTTCTTGGCCGCCTTCTTGTCCAGCCCGGGGGGGGGAACGAGGGGAGCGCCCCCGGGTGGGGGAGCACGCCCGGGTGGGGGGGGCCCAAGGGGGGGCCCGAGGGGGCCAGAGGGGGCCCCGGGGGGTACGGGGGGGGCCCAGCGGGGTACGGGGGCTGCCCGGGCCCCCCCAGCGGGTTGGGGGGCGCAGCGGGCGGGGGGTACACGGGGTTGGGGGGTGGGACCTGGGGGGGGTACGTGGGGTTCGGGGGGTACACGGGGTTGGGGGGGGGCGGCTGTCCTGGGGGGGCAAGAAAAGAGGAGATTGGGGGGGGTGACCCCGGGGGGGGTCAAGGCAGCCCCCCCAGTCTGGGGCGTCCCCCTGTACCTGCACCAGGGTTCCACATGGTGGGAGACTCCAGCACCTGGGGGGGGGGGGGCACGGGGGGTGAGCGGGGACCCCCCAAACCCCCCCACCGCCGTGGGGACCCCGCCGGCCCCCAGAGGAAACTGAGTCACGGGGTTTGGGGGGGCCCTCCCGGGACCGGATCGGCGGGGAGGCTGTGGGGGGGTCGGGGGGCTTGGGGTGCAGGGGGATGTGGGGTGCAGGGGGGGATTTGGGGGTCCTGCGACTCCGCTCCCACCTTCGCTCCGGCGCGGCCCCTCCCGGCAGGAAGCGGGGCGGGGCCTGGAGGGGGCGGGGCCTGGGCTGGGCTCCTCCCGGGGGCGGGGCCGGGTCCTGCCCCCTCCCGCCCGGTTCCCGGGCCCTCCCCGCGCCGCCCCGTGCCTCAGTTTACCCGCAAGTCCCCGGTGGGTTCCCGGTGTTCCCGTGCCCGCCCCGTGCCTCAGTTTCCCCGCAACTCCCCGGTGTCCCCGTGCCTCAGTTTCCCCGCACGCACCTGGGGGGGGGCGGCCCCCGGGCCGGGGTCCCCCGGGGCCGGTGCGGGCCCCGCGGCCAAGCGCTGGAGCCGCTGCAGCGCCCGCTCGGCCGAGAGCCGCGCCTCGGGGTCGGGGGTCCCAGCAATCCTCCAGCAGCTCCGGCAGAGCCCCCCCGGGCTGTGGGACCCCCCGGGCTCAGCGGGGGATGCCACCCGGGGATGTCACCCCCGAACGGGGACAGCCCCCGGTGCCCTCAGCACCGTCGCTGGGCAGCGGGGAGGGGACCCCCGGGCAGCGACCCCCCCAAACACCCCTGACACCCAGGGACCCCCCCTCGGGCGTCCCGAGTCACCCCACACCCCTCGAGACCCTCTGGGGACCCCCGGGGTGACCCCCAGAGCACAGGCAGGGGCACCCCGGGTACCTCAGCATCCCTGGGCACCCCAAACCCCCCGGACACCCAGGCAGGGACCCCCCCTCGGGCCCCCTGCCCCCCCCGGGACCCCCGCGGGTCACCCGGCCGGGGGTGCCGGGCTCTGACCTGGGGGGCGCGGTGCCAGGCGGGCGGGATGAGCGGCCGCCGCCTCTCGTCCGCGGCCAAGCGGCGGAGCTGCGCCCCGGTGGGGCTGGAGCCCAGCTCGGCCTCGTACGCCAGCCGGAACGGCGGCACCGGGGCTCCTGCGGGGCGGGGGCGTCAGCGGGGCCGGGGGGCCGCGGGCGGCGCGGGGGGACCCCCGGGGCTCACCGGGGCTCAGGGCCTGGCAGCGGGACAGGATCTCCCAGAGCAGCAGCGCCAGCGCGTAGACGTCGGCCTGGCGCAGCGCCCGGCCCCAGGCCCGCAGGTCCAGGCTCTCGTCCAGGATCTCGGGTGCCAGGTACCGCTGCGTGCCCGCCTGCGCCCCACCGGGCCCTGAGCGCGGGGGCACCGGGCCACCAGGGCCACCGGGGCCACCGGGGCCACCGGGGCCGCCAGGCCCCCGCGCCAGGGACGGGCTCAGCTGGCAGCCACAGCCCGCACTGCCAGGGACACCTGGGGTGCTGTCCCCAACCCAGGGCTGTCACCTGCCCTTCCCGTGCCACCCCATGCCGTGCCATGCCACTCTCCATGCCATGCCACCCCATGCCACCCCATCCCACGGATCCCGTGCCGTGCCATGCCATGCCGTGCCATGCCATGCCGTGCCATGCCACCCCATGCCACCCCTGTCACCTTCCGGATGGCCACGGCGTGCCGGCTGCCCGTGCTGTCCTGGGCGCGCGGTGGCAGCGCCAGCGCCAGCCCGAAGTCGCCGATGGCGCAGGTGCCGTCCTCCCGCACCAGCACGTTCTGGCTGCTCAGGTCCCGGTGCACCACGCTGGGCTTGTACAGCCCTGGGGACCCCGGGGGTCACGGGGGGACGGGGCAGGGGGGGCTCAGGGCAGAGCCCAGAGCGGGGTCGGGGCAGGGGACACCGTGGGTGCCACCGGGGCGCCACCCTCACCGTCACGCCACAGCTCCTGATGCAGGAAGGCCAGGCCGCGGGCCAGGGACAGCGCCAGGCGCACGCTGCCCGCCCAGGTCCCCACGTGCTGCCCCAGGAAGTGGCGCAGGGAGCCCTGGGGACACGCCGGGGACACGGGTGGGGACGTGGGGCACCCCCAGTATCTCCCACACATCTCCCCCCACCAGGCCCCCATGCCCACCCCCGGGCTCCCCGACTGTCCCACGCACCCCCCCGAGCCCCCTCAGTCCCTCGCACACCCCCGAGCCCCCCAAATCCCCATCACAACCGAGCCCCCCGAGCCCCCGCTACTCCCATACCCCCGAGCCCCACAAACTCCTGCCACCCTCCCCAGTACCCCCCGAGCACCCCAGACTCCTGTTACCCCCCCCCAGTACCCCCCGAGCCCCCCAGACCCCTGTTACCCCCCCCGGTACCTCCCGAGTCCCCCAGACCCCTGTTGCCCCCTTGCCCCGGTGCCCCCCAGCCCCCGAGGTGACCCACGGCCGGGTAGAGCTGCAGCACCAGGAGCCCCCCTCGGGCCGGGGGCGCGGCCGCCCGGGCGTGCAGCAGCCTGGCCACGTTCTCGTGCTCCATCAGCGGCAGGGCGTGCACGGCGCGTTCGGCCGCGAACCTCCGGCCGGCCCCGGCCGCGAACGCCTTGATGGCCACGGGCCGCTGGCGCAGCGTGCCCCGCCACACGGCCGAGAAGCGCCCCGACTGCAGCACCTGCCCCGGGGGGACGGGGGACGCAGCTGGCACCGGCACCCCCGCGCCGGACCCTCCGGTCCGGGCACCTCTGGGGCTCCCGCGCAGCCTCGGCGCTGCTGTGCCCCCCCGGAATGATGCCCCCTCTGCCACGGCTGTGCCCACGTCCCCTCCCCATATGGGCGCCCCCTCCCAGCGTCACCTCCTTCCCTGCCCTCCCGCTTGGGTGGCCCTGTGGGTGTCCCTCGGCACGCAGATGTCCCCCCGTGAGTGTCCCCCCGCCGTGGGTGTCCCTCCCCCCGTGAGTGTCCCCCGTGGGTGTCCCTCCCCCCGTAGGTGTCCCCCATGGGTGTCCCTCGGCACGCAGGTGTCCCTCCCCCCGTGAGTGTACCTCCCCCCGTGGGTGTCCCCCCCGTGGGTGTCCCTCCCCCCGTGGGTGTCCCCCATGGGTGTCCCTCGGCCCGCAGGTGTCCCCCCGTGACTGTCCCTCCCCCCGTGGGTGTCCCTCCCCCCGTGGGTGTCCCCCCCGTGGGTGTCCCCCGGCCCGCGGGTGCCCCGCACCTGCAGGAAGCGCAGCGCAGGCAGGTCCGGGCTGGGGGGCTCCGGAGGGACCCCGATTCTCTGCCCCCCCCGCGGTGGCTGCCCCGTGCGGGCCCTGGTCCAGCGCAGTCCTGGATGGGGGACACCAGGGACGCCCCCATCCGGGGACCCCCCCACAGGAACCCCCCCAAATCAGGGACACGGGACCTGGGGACACCAGGGACCAACAGCCCCCCCTCGCCAGGTAGGGGACACGGGGAAGGTGGCATCCCGGGATCCCCGGGACACGCGGGACACCCCACCCGGGACACCCCACCCCAGGGGGTCACAAGGACACCAGGGACAGGGTGACACAGCACTTGGGGACCCCCCCACCTCCACCCGGGGAGACCCGCACTCTGGGAACACCAGAGGTGTGGCATTTGGGGACACCCAGGGGACATCGGGGAGGGGGTGGCTGTGCCCGGGGGTCCCCCCGTCCCCGCTGTGTCCCTGTCCCTACCGAGGACGCCCAGGCAGATGAGCAGGATGAGGAGGAGGGGGCTGGCGCCCAGCAGCCACAGCGTCCCCGAGGACCCCCCCGGGCCGGGCACTGGGGACAGAGACTGAGGTGACACGGAGCCCCCCTGACCCCCCACAGGGGTGTCCGGGGTGGTGGGGGGGACACTTTAGGGGGTCCTATGGCTTCCCCAGTGCCCCGCGAGTCCCAGGACCGCCCAGGACCCCCCGCCATGGGGTCCCCTGAAGGTGTCGGGATCCCCCGTGGGTCCCCTGTGTGTCCCCATCCCCGAGTGCCCCCCAGGACCCCCCGGGCTCCGTACCTGGGCCCTGGCGGGGCCCCCCCGGCCCCCCGGCCGTGCCTGTCGCCGCTGTCCCGGTGGCGTTGCCGTTGCAGAGGTGGCCGTGGCACAGGCACAGCAGCACGGAGCTGCCGGGGTGTCCCGCGGGGCTGGGGGCGCAGGTGGCCGAGGGACAGGCGTCCCCCCGGCCTCCCCAGCAGCCTGGGGACAGCGGCGCGGTCAGCCCGGGCTGGGGCGTGGGCGGGAGGCGGCAGGGACAGGTGGCACCCCCCGTGCGGGTCCCCCCGCAGCTGCTCCTCCCCAGCGCCGCTGCTCAAGGCCAAGGCCGAGCGGGGAGGGAGCGGAACCTCCCCAAAAACCCTGGCCAGGATCAGCCCCCGCTCCCGGCCCCCCCCGGCCTGGATCAGACCCCTTTTCCCTCCCCAAGACCCCCCAGGGCAGGACCAAAGCCCTCAACCCTGCCCCAGCTCCTTCTGTCCCTCCAAAATTCCCCCAGGGCAGGACCAACCCCTCCATCCTACCCCAAAATCCCCCCAGGGCAGGACCAACCCCTCCATCCTACCCCAAAATCCCCCCAGGGCAGGACCAGCCCCTCCATCCTACCCCAAACCCCTGGGGCAGGATGAATCCCCTCCGTCCTGCCCCATCCCCTCCTGCCGTCCATGCCCGCCCGGGGCAGGCTCAAAGCGCCCCCCCTTTCCCCCTGCCCGAAGCCGGGGGTCCCGGGGGTCTCACCCTGCACCAGAGCGTGGCTGCGGTTCCAGATGCCCACGCAGCACTGCCCGGGGGGGCAGCGCACGGCGCCGGCCGCCGCGCCCCCCGCGCCCCCCAGCGCGCCCCCGCACGCTCGGGTGCTTGTAGGACACGCAGGTCAGGTTGTGCGGGCCTGCAGGGGACACGCTCGCACCAGGGGGGGCTTTAACCCCCCCAGAAAAGCCCCCCCAGCCCTGGCTGTGCCCCCCCACCCCAGCACCCACCTGGGCGCCCCATGGGAGCCTCCGCGGGGCCGGTGGGGAGAGGAGCCGAGCGGGAGCAGGAGCAGGAGCAGGAGCAGGAGGAAGAAAAGAAGAGGGAGGAGGAGGAGGAGGAGGAAGGTGCTGCCCCCGCATCAGGGAGGAGAGAGCCAGGGTGTCTGGGGGGGCAGCCAGGCCTGGCCCCCTGCCCTGCATCACCCAAACGCCAAATGGAGCTTGGTGTCCCCTGTCCCCCTGGTGCCACTCTGGGACTGACTGCACCCCAAAACCAGCCTGTGACCCCCCCCAAACAGAGCTCGGTGTCCCCTGTCCCCCTGGTGCCACTCTGGGACCGGCTGCTCCCCTGCCACCCCCCCAAAACCGGCCGTGCCCCCCAAGGGACCCCCCCGCAGACTTCCAGACAACGCCAGCGACTCGTGTTTATTACAAAAGAACTCGTCGTTCCCCATTTACAAAGGAGCCCCCCAAAACTAACAGTTTCATCTAAGTCTTTTTGTACAAAAAAATAGCACTTTGGGACCCGAAAAAAAAATCATCCACCACACCTCCCCCCCCCCCCAAAAAAAAAAAAATCGCCTTTGGGGGGGGAGGTTTATGACATCAGCCACTGGATTTGTAAAAACCAACCCCCCTCCCCTCCCCTTCCCCAAATTAAAACAACAGAGACGGGACGAGATCAAACAGGGAGAGAATTATTGCCAGTTCGGGGGGCTGGACCCCCCAGGACCCTCCCGCTGCATAGAGAACCGGCCCCGGCCCCCCGGAATGAAGGGGTGACAGTGGATTAAAGCTGGGAGGTGGGGACAGCCCCCAGAGCCTCCCCAAGCCCTCTGTGGGGTGGGGGTGGGAGCGGAGCGGGGGGGCTCATGCCCAGCCTGTCACCCCCTTGTCAAGGCACGTTTGTGTTTTGTGTCCCGGGAATGGCTGGGGGGGATTTGGGGGCTGCTGGGGGGGGGGGGGGGGGGGCTTGGGGTGGGTGGGGGGTGCCAGCAGCAGGGTGAGGACCCCCGGTGCCAACAGAGCCAAAACGGGGGCGGTGGGATCCAGCTGCCCCCCTCCCCCGGCACTGGGAGCAGCGCTGGTGCCCCCCCCCAAAACGCTCTGATCCCCCCAAAAAACCACAGGGGAGCAGCCCAGGCTCGGAGCAGAGCCCCCCCGGGGGTCCCTGGGGTCCCCCTCCCTCGCGGCTGCGTTTCCATAGGAAAGCCAAGCTCCCTCGGGGACAATCCATGGGGCAGGGACACGCCGGGGGCATCCCTACCCCGGATCCGGGATGGGGTTTGGCACTTGATCCCCGCCGGGGACAGAGCTGGGCTCGGGGGGGTTCGGGTGGGGGTAAAAATCACCAAATTGACCATTAAATTAAGAAACCTCCTGTTCTTGTCCCAATCCTTTGTGGATTTTGGGCTGGGGGGGGGTCGGGGGAGCTCATAGTGCTTCACAGGGTTATTAAAATACAAATGCTTAAAGTTTCCTATATAAAAATATACAAATGCAAAAATAGATATCGAGAGAGAGAGAGCCGGGGGGGGCTGGGGGGGCCGGGCCCTGCGCCCCCTCCCCGGGGAGCTTCTGCTGCCTTTCCTTTTTTTTTTTGCGTGTTTTTTACCAAAAAAACCCCAAATCGATCCCAGATTGCCGCCTCCCGCCGGCTCCCGGGGCTCCGAGCGGGGCAAAGCCGGGATGGAGATGGGGCAGCGGGGGCAGCTCCGGCCCCGGGGAGCTCGGGCACCTCCCGGCGCCGCCCCGGGCTCTGCTGGAGCTTCTCCCGGGACGAACAAGGGGGTGCCCGGGGTGGGAAGCACTGGCGGGGTGTGGGGGGGCTGCTCCCCACCTGCCCTGGCAGGGACAGTGCCCGATGTCCCGTGGGAACGGCCCGGGCAGGTGAGAACGGCCCCGGGCAGGTGGGACTGACTCCGGAGAGGGGTCACCCCCCGAGCCCAGGATGGAGCAGGGAAGCTCTGGGTCAGCTCCATCCCCTGCAGGGCTCTCTCTGGCCCCGCTGCGGCCCCGCGGGGCTCACCCCAGAGCCGCTGCCTGGAACAATCCCGGATTTCCTCCGGGGACGGAGCCCAGGCCGGGCAGCGGGACGAGCCTGGGGCAGGAAGAGGAGGGTGTGGGAGGAAGAACGGGAAGGACCGAGCCCTCCCACGGCGGGAAGGGCAGCATCCTGGAAAACCCTTTTTGGGGCTTTTTTCTCCAAGCTGTCCCTATTTTTTTGTCAGGAGACACCTCCAGCGGTGCCACAACAAAACCCTCGAGTGTCCCTCGTGTCCCTGCGGCGCTTCCCCCTCGCTGCAGACCGGCTGAGCTCCGCAGATTCTCCTTTTTCCCGATTATTACTATTATTATTAATTCCAATGCTGGCTGGAATAAAAAAAAAATCAACGTTTCCCCCCCGAGGAGGCTCCAGTTGTCCCCCCAGGGCTGCGTCCCAGCCCCTCTGTCCACGACCTTCCCATGGAGCAACTCCACTCCCACGGGACAGGGAGCCTTGCCAAGAAAACGGCCGGAAAAAAACAAGATCCAAGGAAAAAAAATGAAAACAACACCTGCCGAGGCAGGGGAGGGCAGTGGGAGTCCAAGGGTGAAAAATCCAGCGGGATCTCCCCCCGAGAATGCCAAAGGAATTACAGAGTCACCTCAAAGCAAAGCGCCGACAGCCCGGGGAGGGGGTTGGGGATTCTGGTGGGAAATGGGATGGGGAGGGAAGGAGAGCTCGGGCATCTCCGACGCGCCCCGAGGGCCGACTGCTCCAGGATAAGGCATCAAAGGGACCACGCCATGGTCACAGCAACATCTCTCCTCTCTCAAACGAACACATTTTATATTTTTATATATATAATAATAATATAGAATCTTTTCTCTTCTTTTTTTTTTTTCTTTTTTTTCTTTTTGTTTTTTTGTGGTTTTTTTTTTTTTTTTGTATTGTTGGTATTTCTGTCGTTGGGGTTTTTTTTTTGTTTGGTTTTTTTTTTGTTTGTTTTTTTTTTTTTTTTGCTAAAAGGACCAAGGCATGACGACGCCAAGGGACCTCGGGTGGGGAGGAGGCAGGAGGGGATGGCTGGGGAGGAAAAAAGGGACAAAAAAATGGGGGGGGGAAAAAAAATCAAGCCGAAATTAAAAAATACATATATATATAGCTCTGGCCTTCGAGTGGAGGCGGGCGGAGCCGGGCTGGGCAGGGCTGCGGGCGCCGTCGCCGCGCTCAGAAGCCGTTGCCGCTGATGTTGATGGACTGCAGGTCGGCCACCTGCATGACGTTGATGCCGCTGCTGGCCAGGCGCGCGATGCCCTCGGGGCAGATGGCCTCCATGGCCACCATGTTGGTGGCGATGAGCGCCGAGGGCGTGGCGCCGCCGTTGCCCTCGGCCGAGGCCGCCGTGTCCATGGGGACGGCCGAGACGTTCATGGCCACGTTGGTGGCACCTCCCTTCTTGTTCTGGTGGGTCTTGATGTGCTTGGAGAGGTGGTCGCTGCGCATGAAGCGTTTGGGGCACTCCGGGCAGGCGAACTTCTTCTCTCCTGGGGGAAGGGAGAGGGGCGTGAGGGCGAGGAAAGGCTGGGATTTGGGCAGGGGTTCCTCCCCGTGAGAGGGGTCAGGCCCCGGAGCAAAGACCTGAAAGCCAATCCTCCAGTACATTGGAATTTTGAGAAAAGGCTGGGACCTTGGGAAAGGTTCCTCCCCGTGAGAACACTCAGGCTCTGGAGGGGCTCTCGGCCCCACGAACTCAAGGCCAACGCTGCAGGATGCTGGAATTTCAGCTGTGGGGATCCCTGAGGCTGCCCCACGAGGCAGAGCCCTCCCAGAGCACCCCAGCCCTCCTGAGACCCCAGCCCCACGAGGCAGAGCCCTCCCAGAGCCCCCCAGCCCCACCTGTGTGCGTGCGCTTGTGCCGCTGCAGCTCGTCGGAGCGGGTGAAGCGCTTCCCGCACAGCACCCAGGTGCAGATGAAGGGCCTCTCCCCCGTGTGCCACCGCAGGTGCGCCCGCAGGTGCGAGGTCTTGCCGTACACCTTGCCGCAGCCCGGCACGTGGCAGATGTGCTGCTTTTTTTTCCCTGGATCCCCAGAGCTCCTGCAAGAAGGGAAGGGTTAAAGCCGAGGGGATTTCAGGTGCGGCCTGGGGGGTGTGGAGCTGCTGGATTAGGATGGGTCAGACCCTGGGATTGATGGGTTTGGGGCGAGGCTCAGCCAGGTGAAGAGCCCTTGGCTCACAACAGCCCCACGGGACGCAGGGAATCGGGGCTGGAAAGCTGGGAAGGGCCTGGGGGTGCCCAGCTGGCCATGTGCGTGTGGCACTTGGGGACACGGGTGGCCTTGCCAGGTCTGAGGGAACAGCTGGAGCTGACGACCTGAGGGACCCTTCCCGACCCAAATAATTCCACAAAACGAGGCACTTTGGGGGTGCTCCTGGTGGCAGAGCCGGGGCAGCAGCCTCACCTGCCCTCTCCTTCCTTGCAGTAGGGACAGGTGCAGGCCTCCCTCCGCGTTTTCCGGCCCTGCTGGGGCTGGGGGTCGGGGCTGGTCTCCCCCTCCTCCACGGCCGCGCTCTCGTCGCCCAGCCCGTCCCCGCTGCCGCCGTGCAGCCCCAGCTGGGCCCCGTGCTCTCCTGCAAGGCAAGGAACGCGGCAGGTTACAGCAGGCTCCCCGCCTGGAAAGCAGGGTCTCCTCTGCTGCAGGGAGCGTGAATCCCACCCTGTTCCCCCCTTTCCTGACCCTGCCCAGCCTGGGGCTCTCCTGGCCCAGCCCCTGGGCCTCCACATTCCCCCCATTTTGGCCCAGGTCTCTCATCTGTTTCCAGGGGCTGTGATTCCAGCCCCCAGTCTGCCTTTCTCACAGCAATTTCCTCACAGGAAGGACAGGCTGTCACCTGAATGTGGCAGGTTTGAGACAAATTCACCTTTTCCCAGCAATTTCCTCATGAGGAATCCCATTTCTGTGACCCGAGTGGGGCAGGTTTGAGACAAGCACACCTGGGGTTTTATCTCCTTCCAGGGTTGCTCTACCAAGGCTGAAAAATGAAGCTCCGGGTGGGAATTATTCCCAAAAAACCCATCTGGGGCTTTTCCTGGCGCTGTTTCCTGCAGCTCCAGTGAGGATGAGGCGACAGGAAGGTCAGTGGGGCTGTCCTGGGGCTGCTGGTCACTCACTGCATGCCCTCTGCCCTTCCCAAGGCCCTGCCCACGATCCTTCTGGGAAGCCCTGCTGAGAGCAGTGCCTCGGCCAAGCAGGGAAATTTCCTTTACAATCCCAGTTTTCCCTGCAGGAGCTCCGAGGCAGGAGCCAGGAGGGTTGGAGAAGGATAAATTTCAAATCCCCTGAGAGGCGCAGGCTGGGCGCTCCTGGAGGTGCCAGGAGGGATTTCACAACCTGGAGACGGCACTGGGAATGAGGAAGAATTCCTGGCAGGAGCAACCTCCCCAGTCCCCGGTGGTGCCGGTGCCAGCAGGCGTCAGTGGTGCTCGGGCAAAGCTCCACGGAGGGACAGGAGCCACCAGAACGGGTCCCTGGGGCTCACGAGTGACAGGAGCCACCAGAACGGGTCCCTGGGGCTCACGAGGGACAGGGGCCACCAGGAAAGTGAAGAAATCTTCCCTAAAATCCAAGCTGAAGCTTCCCAGCACAGCCCGAGGCCGTTTGCCCGTGTCCTGAGAGCTGGGAGAGGGGCAGGGGCAGCCGGGGGGGTTTGCTGCCCCCCAACCCACAGGGACCCAGATTCCCTGGGAAAGGCTGCGGAGGACACCCAGAGCTCCGAGCACCCTCCAGGAGCAGAGCCTGGCCCTGTCACACCGGGCAGGAGCAGCCAGGATGTCACCAGGGGCTGTCACCAGGGGCTGTCACCTGGCACATAAACCCCAGGTACCCCGAGGACTGTCCCTTCATCCTGGGGCCAACCCCTGGGCTCTGCCCCTCGCCCTGGCAGCACGGGAATGCTGTCCCAGCCAGGCCTGGAGAAGGAAACTGTCCCCTCCAGAGGTGACACCATTTGAAGGCTGGCCCTGGGTGCCACATTCCCGAGCTCCCTGCCAAGCTGAGGATTTCAGGAGCTTCCCAGTCCCTCCCTGCAGCTCCTGTGACGTGTCTGCAGTCACAGCCCCGCACGGAGGGAGCCTGGGAGGGGTTTTTAAGCTTCCTAAGCCAGCCCTGACAGCTTTGTGCTCCAGCCACGGATTAGAGACTTCCCCGGATGGGAATAAAAGCAAGGGGAAAAAAAAGGCAAGGAAAAAAAAAAAGGCAAATACAACTCTCCCCAAAAAAATCCCAAACCAGGAAAAAAACACAAGTTCTTTCCCCAAAAATACACCAGGGAGGGGGAGAACCCAGCCAGGATGCCTTGGAATGGCTTCAATCCTCCAAGAGGCAAAAGCCTACGCGGCGTTTTCTGGCCTTTTGGAGCTGGGGGAACAAACCCAAATCCTGCTGCTGGAGATCTGTGTCTGCCTCTCAGCGAGGCAAAAATCCAGGGCAGCAGATCCTGGACCTGCAGGGATCATCCCACCCCAAGCAGGAGCTCTGAAATCCCTGGGATATGACAGGTTCAGGGAAAAGTGGGCAGAGAGGATAATTCACGTTTATTATCCTCACTAATACACGTCCCTGCTAAGACTAAAGCTTCCCCGGAGGCTCCACACTCGGGTCAGCAAAGCCCTCAAAAAAGACATTATTAATAGAGCAAGAGGAGGTTTAATCCTTGGAAAAAAAGAGGATTTTGGGAAGGCAGGAGAGGGGAGCTGCCCCTCCACCAGCGACCTCTGAGACCCCCCAGGAACGGGGCAGTTTCTGGTGTCCCACTAAAAAACCCCAAAGCCCGGAATCTTGGCTTGGGGATTCTCTGCAGACAAGGTGTTCCTTGTGCAGGAAAAAGCTGGGGTTTGTTTGCTTTATTTAGCAAACTACAGGAGGTGAGAAATGCCCGGCAGGGAGGAGAGAGCAGCTCTCACAGCCGCCCTGGCCAGCCTCAGGCAGGGGAACAGACCCCGTGTTCATTTTTAGGGGAAGAGCTGGAAACGAAACCCAAAACCAACAAAGCGGGGCTGATTGTGCAAACTCTGCACCTCTGGCAGCTGGGCCTGGGCACAGGGTGAGGGGGGAGAGCTGGCACCAGGCACGACGTGGCTTCCTGGCACGAGGAAGCTTTCAGGTGAAAAGAAAGAAAAGCAAACCTGGGGACACGCAGCCCCAGCCTCTCAGGGCATGCTCCTGCACATACCTCCAAAATCCACATTTTCTGGCTCACAGCTGGAGTTCTCCCCATTTCCTGCCCGGTTTTTGGGGTCACTGCCCTGCCCAGAACAAACTCCAGCTGCTCCAGACACACCAAAGAGCCTCACAAAGGGACAGAGTGGCTTTGGAACGATGTCCCCTTGGTTTTTTCCCATCTGATTCCCTCCCTGGTTTGCAAAATGAGTTAATCTGCACCAGGAGCTCATCCATGTAAATGAGCCAAGCTCTGGCTCAGCAATTCCTTGGAGATCGGGGCCGTGGAGAGGGAACAAGGGGATGGGGCAGGCTGGAAGCCTGCAGCCCAGTGAGTAACTGGGCTTTAATTTGGACTCTGATGACTCCAGAAGCCACTCCTTGGGCAGCTCCTGTAATTGCTGGAGGTTTCTGTGCATCAGGATGAGCAACCCGTCCTTTGGAGAGGGGAAAAACTGGGATGGAGCCGATGGAATCAGTGAGGTGGGCTGTGAAAGGGGACAGAGCCGAGGCAGGGAATCGCTTCATCATCCACTCTGCCAGATCCCTGAATCCCCCAGGATTTGCCAAATGCCTCTGTCATGCTGCAGACTGACAGACAGAGCCCCTCTGCCCTTCAAATCCCCGCCTGAATTGTCACAAAATCGGGACGAAGCCTCTGCTCCTGCCTTGGCCCCAGAGCAGCTCACCCTGCAGCACAGGCACGTCCCACCCAAGCACCCCGGCCGTGCAGGCAGAAACCCCTGTGCGAGGGCAGCAGAAGGAGGGAAATGCCTGGCTGAGACAGGGAAGGGCAATTCCCCGGGTGGGGAGCCCCAGCAGGCTCACCCGAACCTCCGCGTGCCTCTCCCTCACAGCAACCAGGAGCGGAAGCTCCCCTGAGCCACAAATCCCAAGTGTTTAATCCCAAGGAGGAACTGATGCCAGTATCACCCCCAGGATCTACGCCAGGCATCCTGGGATGGGGCGGGAGGGATGAGGAGCCGTCTGGACGCTGCCAGCCGGGCTGAGGTGGGAGCCGACGCTCTGGAAAGGAGCCACGCGGAAACTCCCCCAAACCCGGGAGCCGGGACGCGTCTCCTGTGTGGGGTGATAAGGACAGGGCTCCAGCACGGCTGGGGCTAGCCCAGATAAAAGAGAGAGGCAGATCAGGGCCTGGCAGACGGGTCTGAGCCGGGACCTCTCCCGGGAGGAGTCACGGGGTGGGTGCCGCGCACCCGACCCGTCCGACCGGCACGGCCGCCAGCCCTTCCCAGCCCCGCTGAGCCTGGCCCGGAGCAGCAGCACGGAGAGGAAAAGGAGGAGGAGCAGGGCTGCCCCTGGAGCCCAGGACCCACAGGGTGTCCCCCCACGGGGACTTTGTGTGGGGCACAGCCTCCCCCAGCCAAAGCAGGGGCTCTGCCGGGATCGCTCTCCTCCTTCCCAGGCGATCCCGGGGGTCTCTGGGGGTTCGTGTCAGTCCCCAGGGAATGACATGGACAGAGGTCAGCCCAGGAATCCAGAGGGGATGTAAAGTCCAGCCTGGCTGGGATTCAGAGCAGGAAGTTTCACAATGTGCTGGTTTGTGCCGTGATGTCACGGCTGCGGTGAGACAAACAAGGCCGCGCGTCACGGGCGGCTCCTGCCGGGGCTCGGTTCCCTTCTACCCACCCCGCCACGCTCCATGCCACGGGCATGCCTCATCCAGGCCCTGCTACAAAGCTGCCCTTAAAAACCAGCAAACACGACACAATCGGGGCTTTGTGCCACGGGCCCGACTCTGGGAAGGGCCCTGGAAGGGCCAAGTGGGAGCAGGGAGCCGGGAGGGTTTGTGGCACACGCTGCCGAGGGCTCCTGTGCCCACCAGGACTGCCCTGACTGCTCAGTTCCCCCACCCACGGAGCTGGAAGGGAGCTCGTGCTGCCCAGAAAATCCCAATCCCACCCAACAGCTCCATCCAGCCCTGGAATCAAGCATGCCAAAACGAGGGGGATCCCTTGAGTGCCTCCAAAACAAATCCCAGAGCTGACCTCTCTGGTGGTCACCCGTGTACCCAGCACATTCCTCAGCCAGGTAGGGCTGGGACAGGGACGTGGGGACAGCAGGGCTCTGCCAGGGACAAGGACACGGGGACAGAGCCACTGTAAGGACACCGAGCTCAGAACAGTCCCTCCTATGGCAAAAGAGGAAGAGAAACCCTGATGTCACAAAATCCCCACCATCCTCCCCTCACACAGGATGTCCCCTCCCTGGGCGGGCTGGGGTGACACTGAGGTGGCTCTCAGACCCCACTGGGGCGTCGCAGCACTGCCAGCTGAGGAAATCCCCCCTGCCTGGCTCTGGGGTGCGCTCCCCAGGGCAGAGCCAGCGGAAGGGCCTGTTTGCCCACACGCCACCCCTGGTGGCCACAGACCTGCCCCTGCCCCTGCTCCTTCCCAGCCCAGCCAGGGAGGAGGAAGAAACAGCCTTTGAGCCACCCTGCTAACACAGGCTCTGGGTCAGACCCGCACAGAGCTGGGCTCTGCATCCCACCCAGCAGCAAAAAAAAACGAGTTTTAAAGACCTTTTCAGGTGTTGTTTTCTCCCTGAGGGATTTTTCTCCTGTCAAAAAACAGGAGAAAACCTCATTGGCAACCGACCCGAGGGGCTGGGAGCCACAGCCCCCCACCCGCGGGGGTCAGGAGGGCACACAGAACCCTCCAGGAGGCCGAGCTGGGCTCTGGAAGGGGCAGGACACGCAGTGCTGCCAGCCCAGGTGGCAGCTGGGGCCACCACTGCCCTGGCTGGGCACCTCCTCCTTCCCCAGGAACACGCAGCAGCGCCCAAGGAAAACCAGGCACAGTCCCCTCCCCTGCCAGGGCTCATTTCCCATCTGCCTCCCCCGGAAGCAGAGGAGCTTTTCCTGCTCCAAAAATCCTTCCCAACTCCTTGCCCGGAGCAGAAAGTTCCAGCACACGTGGAGGCTTGGAAAACTCTCAGGGATTTGGGGAGCGTTGGGAACAAACCCCTCCCTCAAATTCCCATCGGAGAGCTCTGATCCAGAGGGACGCAGGCCTGGGGGGCTCAGCGCCCCTTGGAGAGGGGCTGGTGGTGGCTGGGGGGACAAAGGGACCCATTGCCATGTCCGAGGGACATGGCCAGGGAAAAACTCCTCCGGCCTGGAGTCAAACCCTGTGCCTGGACGGGTGCCAGGAGCTCTGTGCTGGCCACAGCTTTCCCCATTTCATCCCAGGAGCCTCCTGGACCATCCCACGGAGCTGGGGCTCCCCAAAAAAACGCTCTGAACCCTGCTCTGGCTTTGCTTTTAAAATGTCCCCGTGTCATGGTGACAGTGCCAGCGTCACGTCCTCGGGGCTGGGGACAGAGCCAGGAGGCCCCGCTGGTGCTGCTGCTCGTGGGGAATTCTCCACAGCAGATCAGGGCTGAGAGCTGCTGAGCTAAAAAAAAGGAGAGGAGGAGGAGGAGGAGGAGGAGAAAGAGGAGGAGGCGGTTGCATGGGTGGTCTCTAGAACGTTCCTCCCTGTTCCACCTCCGAGGGCAGAGCCAGGCACGAATACAGGAACTGGGCTCGCCCATGCCTTTCTCCAGCGCCTTCAAAACAAGGAAGGAGCCCGGGAGTGCCAAGGAAGCACCAAGGAAACACCAAGGAAGGGGCCCCGGCCCCGGCAGAGCCGCCCCCGGCCGGGGATGGCAACCAGGGGACCCCGCACACGCCGCGGGTCACACAGGCCACCGTGTGTCCCCCTCCGAGTGCCAGCCCCGCCTGTGGGAGCCCCCGCGGGTCCCTGCGCTTGGGGAAATCCAAGGATCAGGCTAATCCCCAGGCTAGAGTGAGCCGTGGCTTGCCTGCGAGCCAAGCTGCTGTAGCAACAGCCCAAAATAATGCTGCAAAACAAGGCCGGGGGAGCAGCCGCCGCCTCTCGCGAGAGGGAAGCTCGGGCTGGATTGAGCAACATTTTCTGCTGCCTCTCAACTGTGACTAAATCCAGCAACAGCCCCTTTTAGCCAGAGCCAGAACACAAAAAAAAACCCGGAAAAAAACCCCAAGGAAAACAGTGGAAAAGCAAGCGGAGAGCGTTCCCAGAATGATCCCTCCCGCGGCAGAAGCCGAGCAGGCTCCAGCTCAGTTCCCACGTTCACGTATCCTGCCTTTCCCAGGCCGTGGGACACGGTGGGGTGGATCCCGGGGGATCTGAGCAGGGTGCCCGTGCCCACGGGACCGGCTGGGCCACGCTGAGGTCACGCTGTCCCGCGCCAGCACCCAGACACTTAATGAGCCCTTTCTTCCGCCCCTGGGCGGAAACTCCCCGCGGCTCCGTGACTGTGTTTGTTTTCATGGGCTTTCCAGTTAATCCCTGTGTTTTATGGCCATGACTCCTGACAGGCTCAGCCAAGGAGCCGAGCTCGGGTCCTCAGCCCAGCCCTGACCCGAGACTCCTGGGTGGTCTCCAGAGCAGGACAGTGGCACAAAACCAGGTGTCCCCCTTCTTTTCCACTTTCCTCACACAGCCACTTCCTCCCTTTCTTTCCAGACTTAAACTCCCCGAAAAGGCCTTTAGTGTCTTGTGGGGATGAACACACTCAGTCCCCAGGGCCAGCACAAGCCCCACCCCGGCCACCAACACCATTTGACACCAACCACGCCCAGCCCAGCCCAGCCCAGCCCAGCCCAGCCCTTCCCGTGCCTGGCTGCGGAAGGGGACCCGGGGAGCCGAGCACTCACCGGGGGCGTTGGCGATGGCCAGGGGCAGCCCCTGCAGCTGGTGCACCTGGATCCCGGACGCTCCCAAGGCACTGAGGTTAATAGTCTGGAGGCCCGGCACGGAGGAGAGCTGGGCGGCGTTGACGGTGACGGTGCCGCTGGGCAGGGAGGCGATGGGGGTCAGCGTGGTGCTGGTGCTGCCCGTCTGGCCCAGCGACACGCCCTGCATGGGGGCCAGCGTGATTGTCTGCGCCTGGGGGTTCTGCACCTGCAGGTTCTGCAGCTGGATGGTCTGCCAGCTCACCTGCCCGTTGGGACCCACCGTGGGCGTGCGGATGATGATGGGGCCGGAGTTGGGCACGGCTTGGAGCTGCAGGTTCTGCAAGGTGTCTTGGGAGATGGCTTGAGTGGCAAAGGTCTGGCCAGACAGTGGGGTGGTCTGGAGGGCTTGGATTGTCTGCCCTCCTTGGACCAGCTGCGGCTGGATCAGGATCTGCTGCTGCTGCTGCTGCTGCTGCGACTGCTGACTCTGATCCCCCTCCTTCTGCTGTCCCGGCTGCAGGGCCACCCCTGACACCGGGGTCTGCAGAGAGTCCGAGCTGGGGACGCTGCTGGCCCTCTGGGGGGTCTGCGCCTGCACGTTGGTGCCCACCGTGGCGCTGGTGGAGAAATTCATGACGCCCACGTTACTGGTGGTGGTGGTGGTGGAGTAGCTGTTGGCATTGGTGAAGAAGGCGCCCGAGCTGGCCTGGGACGTGGCCGTGCTGCCCGAGCTGCTGGCAGCCCCCGAGGTGGCCGGCTGGGAGCTGCTGTCCGGCGAGCCCGAGCTGCTCAGGGTGCCCGTCTGGGACGTGGGGGCCAGGCTGGCGGCCACGCTGTTGACCGGCAGCAGGGTGATGTTGCCGTTCAGGGCCACGGGCACGTTGGCCACGTACTGGGTCTGCCCGGAGAGGCTGTTGTTGGCCAGCCCCACGCCCTGGATGGGCACGGCCTGCTGCAGCAGGTTGGGCATGGCGATGAGGTTGCTGCCGCCCGCGCGGCTCGTGATGATCTGCTGGTTGGAGCCGGGGATGATCTGCAGCTGCCCCGAGGCATCCTGCTGCACGTTCACCTGCGCCGGGGTGGTGGCAAACTGCAGCTGCTGCCCGTCGATGGTCTGGAACTGGGGGATCACCTGGTACTGGATGTTGGGGATGACGCCGGGCAGGCCCGTCAGCACCTGCTGGTTCTGCAGGCCGGACGCCGAGGTGACCACGTAGGGCCCGGCGCTGACCGGGCGGCTCTTGGAGGCGTCGCCGCCGTTGCTGCCGTTGCTGCCCGGCTCTTTGGAGCCCGTGGGGGTGCTGGAGCCCGCCGAGATGATCTGCCAGCCGTTGGCCGACTGGGTGAGCTGGGCGGCGGCCGCGTTCAGGTCCAGCTCGCCGCTCCCGCCCTGCTGGCCCTGGGAGCTGTTGGAGTTCTCATTGGGAGACTCGATGCGGCTGCAGGTGGCTGCCAGCAGGGCCAGCGGGGACGGCTGCGACTCCTGGGGATGAGGAGGAGGAGGAGTTACGGGGGTGGGAGGCGGCCCGAGGGGCAGGCCCGGAGTGAAAAAAAAAAAAAACACCAAAAAAAAAAAAAAAAAAAACAAAAAACTTAATAAGAGAAAACAGGGAGGAGCGTACTCGGAAAAGATAAACACTCCTTCCTGAACAAACCCACCCACAGCCGGAAAAATACAACTGCCAGGCACAAGGCTGTCAGGCCGGGACAGCCTGAACCCACACGGAAAAGCCTTTAGGGAGGGAGCCTGCCTGGGAAAGCCAAGAGACGAGAGGGCTCCTCCACCCCCCAAGCCGGGGAATCCCCCTGAGGCAGGACAAACCCCCAGGAAGGAGGGTCACTCCTGGGCTCCCCGAGCTGGACCAGGGCCAGCGGGGGCCGCGGTGTCACGGGGAGCAGGGGAACTGCGTGTTTCCGAGGAGAGCCGGGAGGAGGGGAAGCCACGGGCGCTGCTTGGCAGCGCTCACCCTCCTCTTCCTGCCCCGGCTGAAACGCTTGCCTGGGCCCGGCCAACAGCTCGGCCCGGGCCCGGACTTTGCCACGGGCTCCCGGGGCCAGCGGGGCCGATCCTCCCCGCACTCACCTGGGCCTCCCCACCGCCGGCGCTGCTCGTGCTGCTGGCGTCGCCTTCGCCCTTGTCGGGCTTCACAGCCGACATCTCCTCGGTGCTCTCTTGGTCTGCGCGGGAGGGAAGTGACAGCCCCGGTTAGGGACATTTTGGGGCAGGGCAGCGGCACGAGGCTCGGGAGGGCCAGGCAGGGCCCGGAGGGGACACGTCGGGCGGGCTCTGGGGGGACCATGCGCTCCTGGCGCAGCCGGCAAGGGGCTGCGAGGAGCAGGAGCTGCCAAGGAGGAGCTGGCAGCGGGACAGGGGGGGAGGACCCGGCCGTGCTCCAGGCGCGGCTCCTCCCCGGCCGCTCGGGACACTCCCTGGCCCCCGCCGAGGTGCTCCCCGGGCCTCCCCCTCGCCTGGCCCGCGGGCCGGGGCACACACCTCCCGCCCGGGCCGGCCCCGCGGATCCACCCCGGGATTCCCCCCGCGCGGCTCCGGCCCGCGGGATGCCCTGCCCGGGGCTGCCCGCCCGCGAGCCCCCGGCGCGGGGTCCCCGCTCCCACCGAGTCCTTCCTCTGCCGGCGCTCCGAGCCTCCTCATCCTCCGCCGGCCAGCGGGGCTGCGCCCCCCGCTCCTGCCCTCGCCCCCAGCGCCCCGCACCGGGGTCTACCCTGGGGAGGGGACGCCGAGCGCCCCCCGCCCGCTCGCTGCTTCCCACGGCGCCCCCGCACGGCCCCCCCGCCCCCGGGCCCCGCATCCGCCCCCGCAGGGCGCCTTGCCCGGGAACGGGGGAAAGCCCCCCGGTGCCCGCGCTCGCAGCCGCCCATCCCCACGGCTCCCCCGCCATCTCCGCGCCCGATCCCCCGGGATCTCGCCCCCCCCCCCCCACCGCCCCCAGCCCCGATTCCCGGGGCCTCCCCATCACTCCCCGCCGCCCCCTCCTCCGCTCCAGCCCTGCCCGGCGCGGCCGACGGTCCCTCCCCCGAGGCCTTCCCCCCTCCCCCGGGTCCCTCCCCCGGCAGGTCCCCCCGGCGCGGCGCGGCGAGGCCCGGCCCGGCGGGGCCCGGCCCGGCGGGGCGGGGCCGCCTCTGGCCCCTCCGAGCGGGCGGGCGCCGCCGCCTCTGCGTGTGCCCGGGGCCCCGCGCGGCGCTCGGCCCCGGCCCCGTCCTTACCGCTCATGGTGCCGGGGCCGGGCCGGGCGCGCGGGGCGGGGCGGGGGCGCGGGCGGGCGAGCGGCCGAACCCGCCGGTGCCGCCGAGGGGCTGCCGAGGGAGGGGCCGCGCGCCGCGGCCGCAGCCCCGCGCCCCGCCCCCGCCGCCCCCGCAGCCAATGGGCGCCGCGCGGGCCGCGGAGCGACGGGCGGCGCGGCCAATGGGAGGAGAGGGCGGTGCGGCGCGGGGGGAGAGGAGGGCGGGCGGGCCCGGCCCCCGGCGCCCCGCCCCGTGGGGGAGGGGGAGCGCGGCGGGGCGGCGGCCAATGGGGGCGCGGGGGGGAGGGGGCGGGCGGCGGCTCAGCCAATCGGCGCCCGCGCGGGCTCACAGGGAGACCCCGTATGGGCGCGGCCGCGGCGGCGCGGGCCGCGGCGTGATGAACGTGCGCCGCCGCCAATTAGGCGCGGGAGGCGGGGCGCGGCGGTGACTGGCAGCGCCTAGTGCTAACCGGCTGCGCGGGCCGCGCCGCGGGGCGGGAGAGGAACGGATAATGATGGTAGCGCCGACTAATCGCGGCATGAAGGGGCAGCCGCGGCGCCACTCCGAGCCAATCAGCGCGCCGGTCGGTCTCAAACGAGCCAATGGGCGCCGCGGGGAGGCGGGGCCAGCGGCCGGGCTGCGCCCTTGGGGGGACGGCGCGGCGAATGGCGGAGCCGGCGCCATGTTGGGCTCGGCTCCCTCAGAGCCGGCCGGGCTGCCCCGGGCACTCCTTGGGCTCCCCTCGCCCGCGGCACCGCGGGTTACGTGCGGCTCTTCCCTCCCCGAGTCCCTGTTCCATGCCGCACGCCGGCTCGGCCGTGTCGCGACAGCCACCATGGCGGTGCGCCACGTCCCCACGGGCCCGCGGCGCTGTGTGAGCACCCCCAGAGCCCTGTCACGACATCGCCCGGCCCTGTCCCGACACAGCGGGACCCACAGCAGGGAGCCCGGGCCGCCCTTGCCCGGGGAACGCGGCTCGGGGAGTCTGGGGGCGTTGCGGGGTTTGGGGCCAGGATCCTTCATTTCACAGCAAAACGAGCGGTCCGGGGGCGAGCGGGGACCGCGACACCCCGGGGAGGGGACAGCAGGGGACGCGCAATGGCGCTGCTTTCGCTTTCCAGCTCCAGAACCGCCCCCCCGTCCGTGACTTTCCCATTTCCCGGTGTTTTCGGCCCAATTCCCGCCCCGCAGCCCGGGAAAGCCCCGCGGCCTCGCCCCCGCTGGGGCTTGGGGACAGCGTGTCCTGTCCCCGTCCTGTCCCCCAGGCCACGGGGGCCGCTCGGTGTCCCCTCGTCACCTGCAGCGGAGGCACCTGGGGGCAAAAGGGCCCGACAGGCTGGGGGGACACCGGGAGTGTCCCCGTCCTGACACCGGGGCTGTCCCCGTCCTGTCCCTGTCCCGAGCCCCGGGGGCTGCGCTGCGCGGGTCGGGGGGGGCACGGCAGGAGCTGTCCCCATCGGACCCTCCCTGTTTAAGCCCCCTCGCCCCGCCAGTCCCAGCAGGGTCCTTGTGCCCTCCAGGAACTCCCACCATTGGCACCCAAGGCGCCATCGGGGCTCCCCCAATTAAGACCCCCAATTAAATTAACCCCTCCCTGTCCCCCGGAACCCCTCCCCGGTGTCCGCGGGCGCCCCCCGGTGGTCGCGGCCGGGCGGTGCCGCCCCGGGCCCGAGGCTTTGCTGCCGCCTGGCGGGGGCGCCACGGCGGGACCCGGGCAGCGGCCACCGACAGTGTCACCGACAGTGTCACCGACAGTGTCACCGACTGTCACCGACTGTGTCACCAACTGTCGCCGACTGTCACCGACAGTGTCACCGACAATGTCACTGATTGTCACTGACAGTGTCACCGACAGTGTCACCGACAGTGTCACCAACTGTCGCCGACTGTCACCGACAGTGTCACCGACAGTGTCACTGATTGTCACTGACAGTGTCACCAACAGTGTCCTGTCACCCGCCACAGTGGGACCTGGGCACCGACTGTCACCGGTCCTGCCCTGGCACCAACACTGCCACCGACCCTGTCCTGCCCCCAAGAGTGTCCCTAGCAGTGTCCCCAAAGCTGCGCTGTCCTGTTCCAAGCAGTGTCCCCATCCCTGCCCTGTTCTGTCCCCAGCCCTGTCCTCAACCGTGTCCTGTCCCCAGGGTTCTCACATCAGGGTGCTGTCCTGTCCCGTGTCCCCAAAAGTGTCCCCAGCCCTGTCACTGCCGCTGCGCTCCCTCTGCTGCTGTCCCCAAGCCTGTCCTGTCCCCACCCGTGTCCCTGTCCCCCCTGGCCGCTCAGGGCACACGGGACGGGACAGAGGAACCCTCTGACTTGGACTGGGGCAAACTGGGAGCACTGGGTGGGGGGGGGCAGCGGGGCCAGCCTGGGGTGCCCCACCCCCGCTGCCACCCCCCGATTGTCCCCCCGGGTCCCCCCCCCCGGGCGGTCGCGGCCGCTGAGGAATCAGGGCGACGCCGGGCGACTCCCAGCAATTTTGGGTTGGGAACCGCAGAAATGCAGCGCGGCGCGAGCCAGGGCGGACCGGCCCGGGGACAGCGACGGGCGGGGGGACCGGGGGGGTCACAGGGCCTGGGGGGACCCCGACAGCGTGGGGGGGAGGGGTCCCAGGACAATTTGCGGTGGTCCCGGGGCTCGGGGGGCGCGTGGGGTACCCCAGATTTGCCCGGGAGGGGTCTTTGGCAGCTCGGAGGGGGCACGGGGGCAGCTTGGGGGGGTCCTCTCGGCATCCTGGGGGGGTCCTCCAGCAGCCGGAGGGGAGTCAGGCCCCGGTGCCGCCCCCGCTGCCGCCGCTCTGATGTGGCCGCGGCACCGCAGCGCAATGGGAGCCACATGGCGGGGGGGACACGGGGGGAGCGCGGCCCGGGGGCACGCTCGGGGGGCCACCCCCGTCCCCCAGCGGTCACCTCTGTCCCCCCACGGCCACCCGTGTCCCCCCAGGGGCACCGCTGTCCCCCGGGGTCCGTCTGTCCCCGCCGGGGGTCCGTCCCGGCTCGCTGCCCGTGCGCCCCCGCCCCCCGCGGTTATTTCCAGGGATAATTCCGGGATAATTAAAGGGTGGGAGGAAACACCGGGGCTGTGGGCGCATCTCGGCCCTGGGGCCACCCTGCCCTGGCTTCCCCGTGGGTGGGAAGCCCCCAGCCCCATTCCGGGAGCCCCTCCATCCCTGCAGCTCCCGGTTTCCATCCACCCCCGTGTCCCCACGCGTCCCCTGGCTCCTCCTGCTCCCCCGTGTTCCCCCCGCTTTCCTCCCGCCCCGGGACCCTCCCTGTCCCCACCTTGGTGGGGGGGGGGGGCGTCTCTGGGACGCGGGGGGGGCTCCGAGCACCGGGGTGCCCCCCGTGGGTGGTGCTGGGGGGGAGCTCGGCCCCGTTCCGAGCGCTCGGAGCCTCCCCCGGCCCCCCCGGTCCCGCGGGGGCCCGTGGGCGGCCGTGGCCGGCGCACCCAGCGCGGGGGCTGCGCTATTTCGGGGCCTCCGACCGCAAGGGAAACATCCGGGGGCCGGAGAGGGCGGGCGGGGCCGGGCCGGGCCGGGGGGGACAGGGGGACACCGCCAGGTGAGGGCTGGGGGACGCGGGGGTCACCCCGGGCTGGTTCCGCTGCCTCCGCCCGAGCCCCAGGGGCTGCGGTGTCACCGCGGGGATCGGGGGACAACACTGCCGGGACCCCCGCGCTGGGCAGGGGGCGTTGCCTGGCCCTGGGGACCGGCGTGGGGACAGGGACACCTCCAGCCCTGCAACCTCTGTCGTGCTGAGACCCCCCGGACTCGTCTCAGGGGGCTGAGCCCCCCAAACTCGTGTCACGGTGGGGCTGAGATCCCCCCCAGATTTGGGACGGAGGGGCTGAGCCCCCTCAAATTCGCGTCAGCTCCTGAGCCAGGCTGATGAATGGGGTGCGTGAGGCAGAGGAGGGAGGGATGGCATGGAAGGAGGGATGGAGAGGAGCACGGAGGGAGCGATGGACAGACGGACGGTGGCTGGCCGGCTGCCCGGGGCCGGAGCCCCCCCGCCCGGTGTCCCCCCCGCGCTGGCGAGGTCCCGGCGTCCGGCCGGGTATAAATACCGGGTAATTGCGGGGGCCCGGCGCGGCCGCGGGGCCGTGGGCGGCCGAGCCCGGCGCCGCCCTGTAATCAGCCCCCGCCGCCGCCCCCCCCGCGCGGCCGCCGCGCTTTGAAGGGTCCCGGGGCACATGGGGGGGGTCCCCACCGCCCCCCCCGAGCCGGGGAGAGACCCCCGCCCCAAGTGACGCCCCCAGCCCAGCCCGGCCGTGCGGGCAGCGCCGGACCGCCCGGGGAGCCGGACCCTGGTGGGCGATGCTGGTGGGAGTGAAACCCCCCAAAAACCCCATGGCGTGCCCCCCCCGTCCCACGCCGGGCTGGCTGAGGAGGAGGAGGAGGAGGAGGGCTGCAGTGGCCGTCCCAGTTTGCTCCCAGTTTGTGGGCAGTGGAAGCCCCAGCGAGGGGGGGCCGGTGGTTGTGGCCTTCGGCGGCGCCGGCGGCTGCGGAGCGGAAAGCCCTGACTCAGGGCTGGGAAAGGGCCCCGCTGGCTCCGGCCGGCCCCGGCGGGGGAAGCAGGCGAGGGGGAAAGCGAAAAGAAAACGGGAAGCATGGGAAAAGAAAACGGGAGTAATAAAATTAAAAAAAAAAAAAAAAAAAAAAGTGAGGAGAGGGTAAAAGAGCAGTTGGAACAATTCTTCATGGGGGAAACTGAGGCACAGGGGGGTCCCCAGCCCCATTACCAGAGCCAGGTGTGTCCCTGTCCCCAGCTCTGTTCCTTCAGAACCTCGCTCTGACCCCATCCCTGGTCCTTCCAGCCCCATCCCTGCTCCATTCCCAACTCCTGTCCCCATCCCCACACCTCTGACCCCATTCCTGAAGCTCCAGCCCACATCCCTCTCATCCCCATCAGTTGTCCCCTCCTGTCCCCATCCCCATCCCTGCTCCATCCTGGCACCTTCTGGGGCCACGAGCCTCTGGGTGTCCCAGCTGTCCCATCCTCCTTTGTCCCTTTGTCCCCCTTCCCCTCCCCATCCATCTATTCCCTTTTTCCTTCTCTCCTCTCCAGCCCTTTTCCCGTTAATCCCCTTCCCAGCCCCTTCCTCCTTTTCCTGCTGTCCATCCCTTTCCCCCTCTCCCTCCTTTCCCTTCCCCTTTTCCTTCTCTTATTTTCTCTCTCTTCTTTCCTTTTCCCTCCTTTCCCTCCTTTCCCTCTCCTTCTTTTTCCCCCACACTGGTCCCCGTCCCCCATCTCCCCTCCTTCCTCCAGCTCTCAGCCTCCTCATCTTCCTCCCTTCACAACTTTTTCTTTAATTTTTCTTCTATTTCCTTATATAATTTTTCTTTTCTCTTCCCTGCCGTTTTCATTTCCTTTTAAACTTTTCCCTTCCTTTTCCCTTCCCCCTTTCCTCTTTTCCTTTCTTCCTCATCTCTTTTCTTTCTCTCCTTTCCTCTCCAACTTATTTCCCTCCTCCAATTCCTTGTTCTTTTCCCCCTTTCCATTCTTTTCCCCCCTTTCTCTTTCTTTCCCCTCTCTCATCTTTTCCTTCCTCCTTTCCTCTTCCTCTTCCCCTTCCCCTTCCCCTGCCCCCCTTCCCGCGGTCCCCCGGCCCCCCCGGCTGGGGGCGGTTCGGGGCCGGGCTCCCGCTCCCGGCCCCGGTCCCGGCCCGGCCCAGCCCCGCCGCAGCGGCACAGCGGGGCGGGCGGCGGCCGCGGTGCTCCGTCCCTCCCTCCCTCCCTCCCTCCCTCTCCCTCCGTCCCTCCCTCCGCAGCGAGCCCCGGCATCCCGGGACACCGGCATCCCGGGACAGCGGCACACCGCGACAGCTCGACAGCGCGACAGCGCGACAGCGGCACCCCCGCGGGCACGACCCACCCCGCGCATCCCCGGCCCCGGAGCGCGGTAAGGACCCCCGGGACCCTTCGGGATGGGGACCCCCGGGACCGGGACCCCGGGAGAGAGGAGCACGGGCTGGGGGATCCCCCTCGAGGGACAGGGACACTTTGGGCTGGGGGATCCCCGCTCTAGGGCAGGGACCCTTTGGGGTGGGGGTCCCCCCTTTGGGACAAGGACCCTTTGGGGTGGGGGCCCCCACTCTGGGGCAGGGACCCTTTGGGGTGGGGGTCCCCCCTTTGGGACAGGGACCCTTTGGGGTGGGGATCCCCGCTCTGGGGCAGGGACCCCGCGATTTGGGAGCCACGGGGTGGCAGACTCACTCAGGATGGGGGAGCCCCCTGGGATATGGGACCCCCCAAGGACAGGGACCTGTGTGGGCCCCGAGCGTCCCCCTGCGCTCCCTGTGCCGGGGGACACGTGTGTCCCCTGCCCCAGCAGGGACTGCCCTGCCATCCCCAGAGGGGGAACAGGGACAGGGCACGGTGCCGAGTGCCACTGTCACCCCGAACTGTCCCTCTGGCTGGGACAGTGCCACTGCACGGGAGCCAGGCCCAGGTGGCCTTGGGTTCAGGGGACAGGGGGTGGCACCGACAGGATGGGGGAAACTGAGGCAAGGGCCGTGGGGACACTTGGGGCCAGGGACCGGGGACTGGGGACCAGGGATGGGGTTTGGGGACCAAGAAACTGTGGACTTCGGGGACCAGGGACTGGGGGACAAGGGGACAGGGAATGGGGAATGGGGAACTGGAACTGGGAATCAAGAACTGGACACTGGTGGCCAGTGACAAGAGACCGGGAATTTGGGACCCAGAATTTGGGACCGGAGACCCCCAGAGCAGGGGCTGGACCCCTCCCCACGCCGGGAGGGGACATGGGAGGGGTCGAGATCCCTGAGCCAGCCGGAGCCACAAAGGGACTGTCACCCCCGGCAGCGGCCGCTCGTGCAGCGAGCTCCCGCCGTGCTCAGCCCGCAGCTCCCGGGGCTCCTTCCCTGCTCCTTAATTTCCCGGCGCAAGCGGAGCTGATTTATGGGAGTTTGACACTATTTTAAGCGTGCGCCTCCGTTTGCCGCTCGCCCTGGTTTTAATTACCTCGGCTCTCGCGGCAGGGCAGCGTTCCCGGGGCACAGGCCTGGCCCTTGTTATCCTTGGAAAACCGGGAGCGCGCTTGCGGCCACGGCCGGGGCCGGCGTAAAAATAGGCGCAAAAACCACGGAAAAAAAAAAAAAGGGGGGGGGCGAGGGGGGGAACACCCTAAAAAAAAATCCCCCAAACAAACAAAAAAAGCCAAAGTGGAAATGCACCAAAGTGGGTGAAGAGATTAATTTAAAAAAAAATTAAAATGAAGGGAACACCGGGGGTAGTGGGGGTGAGGGACAGCTCACGACACCCCGGGCCAGCCCGCGCAGCTGAAAGCCATGACGGGTATAAAAGCAGAGGAAGTCACCCGGGGAGGGGGAGGCCGCAGCATAATTCGATTAAAAGGCCATAAAGGCAGAAGGAGCCGAGATTGGGGGTGGGGGGAGGCCCTGCCAGCAGCACAACCCCACAGCAGCCCCCGCAGAAGCCCCTCTGGGGGGGATGCTGGGCTGGGGGGTGATGGGGTGGCCTCAACTCTGTGGGGGGAAACTGAGGCACAGCAGATTGGGAGCGTTGGGGGTGGTGGGAACCGTGGCCCTGGGGGGTGCTGCTGGGTGCCCCAGCGGGGCTGACACCCCAATACAGCAGACACCCCAGTTGGGCTGACCCCCTGGACGGGTCACCCCGCGGCACACGGTGCCCCTGGGAACCCTCAAACCCCGTTCCCCTTTTCCACAGGCTGCAAGTGCCATGGCCGCGAGCCCCCGCTGACCTCGCCCCCGCACCTCGGGGTGCCGCCGCCGCCGCCGCAGCCATGGGCGACTCCTACGCCGCCGCCTTCCCCAGCGCCCCGGGGCTGCTGTCGCCGTCCGCCAGCCCCCAGGCCTCCCCCGGCCCCTACGGCCCCGACTACGGCCCCTTCGGCCACCCCTTCCCAGCGCCCTCCGGCGCCCAGGAGGTGCTGGGGGCCCCCGTGGTGGTGGCGGCCAAGGGCCACCCCGCGGGCGAGTGCCTGCCGGGGGTGTACCCCTCGCTGGAGATGCCGCACCCCTACGGCTCCTGGTACAAGGGCGGCATCGGCGGGGGGCTGCCGGGGGGCTCCGGGCCCGCGGCCCCCTCCTGGTGGGATGTGCACCCCAACGGGGGCTGGCTGGGGGGGCCGGCGGGCGCCGAGGGGCTGCAGGGCTCGCTGCAGGGCCAGCCCACCCTCAGCCCCCCTCTGCCCAGCTACGGCTCCGACTTCGGCGCTCTGAACCCCCCTCCTTACACCAACGCCCCCGCGGCGCCCCCCACCCCCAAACCCGCGCCGGGCGAGACCCCGAAGGGTCCCCGCGGCGGCTCCCTGGGGGGACGCCCGGCGTGCGATTGTCCCAACTGCCAGGAGCTGGAGCGGCTCGGGGGCCCGGGGGGGTCGCGGCGGAAGCCGGTGCACAGCTGCCACATCCCGGGCTGCGGCAAGGTGTACGGCAAAGCCTCGCACCTGAAGGCGCACCTGCGCTGGCACACGGGCGAGCGGCCCTTCGTGTGCAACTGGCTCTTCTGCGGCAAGCGCTTCACCCGCTCCGACGAGCTGGAGCGCCACGTCCGGACCCACACGCGCGAGAAGAAGTTCACCTGCCTGCTGTGCAGCAAGCGCTTCACCCGCAGCGACCACCTCAGCAAGCACCAGAAGACCCACGCCGAGCCCGGCCCCCCCAAGCCGCCCCCCGGCGCCGAGCAGCCCCCCGCGTCCCCCCGGCCGCCGCCCGCCTCGCCCGGCAAGGACGGCGGCAGCCCCGAGGCCGGCAGTTTGTTGGAGATTTGAGCCTTCCCGCCTTCATCTTCGTCTTCCTCCTCCTCCTCGCCGCTGGGGATATTTATTACGGGGTGCTGCTCCCCCCGAGCCCCCTCCCCCTCAGTTCCCCAGCTCCTCGTCAGCCGTTCTAATTTATGTCTTAAATTATGGGGGGGCTCTCCAAGCGCTCTGGGGCTCACGGGGGGGTGTCAAGGTGAGACCCCCCCCCTTTCTGTTTTCCCTTCCACCTCCCCCAACCCTTCTTGCCCCCCAGCCCTCGCCTCGCCCCCCGCACTCAGGGACAGGGTTTGCTAATGTAACGTGTCCCCCCCACTTTTTTTAGCTGCCTGCCCCTCCTGCCCCCCCGGAAAAAAAGCAATAAAAGGATTGAGAGTGGAGCCGGGTCCCCCTTCTGCGGCTGAGCCGGGCGGCTTCCTCACGGGGATGTGCTTGGCTTCCCCCTCCCTGCGGGGCTCCAAGGGAAACTGAGGCACGGGGGGGGGAACACGGGCCTGCTCAGGGTCACTGTGTGCCCCCTCCATGGGGGTGGCAGGAGCTGAGCAGGGCAGGGGACAAGCTGGGCTGTCCCCTTGTGCTCTGCCCCTGGGGTGCCATATCCTGTGCCTTTCCCCTTCCCCAGGACCCTGTCCCCTGCGCTCCCCAGTGTCCTTGTCCCCACGGCCCTGTGTCCCCAGGACCCTCCTCATGTCCCCACCCTCAGGGGACATGCCAGCCTTACCCTGCCCAGCCGTGTCCCCACTCCCAGGGACATCGTGTGCACGGGAACACGCGTGTGGCACAGCCCCGTGCCTCAGTTTCCCCCACGGGCACATCCCGGGGCCCACGTGGCAGCGCCGGGCACGCGGCAGGGCCACGTGTCCCCGAGGACACCCCAATTTTGGGCGCTGTGGGCTGGCGGGGACCCCACCGCGCTCCCCCTCCCCCTGCCCTGGGCTGCCGCCAGCCCTTTGATGCGCTCAGCCCTGGTTTGGGGCTTTTCCTGAAAAAAAACCCAAAAAGCCACGGAAAAAGGCAACAGGAGGCGGAAACGAGCTGCAGTGCCAGCACGGAGCGGGGGGGGCAGCTGCTGGCACCCGTGGCCCCCCGGGGGACAGGGACAGGGGTGGCAGCGGGTCCCGTGCCAGCCCCGGGTGAGTCACGGTGGCCACGAGCTGGCCGGGACGCCGCTGTCCCCGGGGAAAGGGGGGACACACGGTGGGGAAACTGAGGCACGGAGGCGGCCGTGGAGCGGCCGGAGCTCAGTGCCACCACACAGAGCTGTCCCCAGGGTGGCTCCGGGGGGATTTAGAGTGGCAGTGCCACCTCTCCATGTAGCCCCCAAGCCAGGCACACCCCCCCCACAAATGTGCCCGTTTCGGGGCTCCCCCCGAGCGGCAGCCCCGCTCGCTCGCCGTGGGTGGGCCAGTGCCAAGCAGGGCACCGAGCCACGTCCCCGAGCCAAACCCCGGCCCCGCGGCCACCGAGGGCTCGACCGCCCGGAGCCTCCCAAACCACAGAGCCCAGCCCCATCCAGCGACCCCCCAACCCCGCCGGGGACCTCCCCTCCGCCGCCACCGCCGCTTTTCCTGTCTCGCTGCCCCACCAGCCGCGTTTGGGGGGGTCCGAGGGACGCCACGCCAGCCCTGCGGTGGCTCTGATGTCGGCGCCATCCCAAATCGTCGTCTCCTATCGAACCCCGCTCGCTCCGTAACGGGCGAGGAATGCGGGGCCCCCCGCCGCAGCTCCCCCCGCCGCCTTTATTTAATATCCTGAGAAAATTAAAATAACTCTTGCGGCCGCTAAGGAAAACACGGGCACAAACACGAGCAAAGCGGGAGCCCCGGCAGAGGGGCTGGGAGCGAGCCGAGGGGGGCACGCGGCGGGAGCGGCACCCAGGGGACACGGGGAGCACGGACATCCGAGAGGGGACACCGGGGCAGGTGGCACCGGGGACACGGGAGCGCGGGACACCGGGATGCCGCGGGAGCCCAAGAGGGGGTCCGGGAGAAGGGGTGCCCGCAGGACAGGGGGTGCGGGACACGGGGGTGCCCCGGAGGTCCCGATCCCGTCACCGGTCCCGGTCCCGGTCCCGGTCCCAGCGCGGCCCTGCTCGGCACCACGTGACCCATCAACAGCACACGCCCATCGCCCCGCCCCTCAATGGAAGCCCCGCCCTTCTTAAAGGGGCAACGTCAGTAAGAGTGGCCCTCATTTTAATCAGTCCTCGTTACAACCGGAGAGCCACTAAGTCACCGGCGGAGCGCGGCTGTGCAGGGGACGCTGTTGTTCTCTCTCCTCCGCGGAGGAAAACCGGGGAGCGTGGCGCTGTCCCTCAGCGAGGAGCCCGCGTATTTCTCGCCCGAGCCGCGGCCCTTTTAATTCCCCTCCCACCGGCGCCCGGAGCCGCGAGGGCGGCGCGCGGCGGCGATTGGCGCGAACCGGGAGCGGGAAGGGTGAGGGGAGCCAAGATGGCGGCGCCGGGGGCTGAGGGCGGGGAGCGGGTGAGGGGGAGCCGGGGGGCACCGGGGGTTGTGAGCGGGTGAGGGGGAGCCGGGGCACCGGGGGGCACCGGGGGTTGTGAGCGGGTGAGGGGGAGCCGAGGGGCACCGGGGGTTGTGAGCGGTGAGGGGGAGCCGGGGCACCGGGGGTTGTGAGCGGGTGAGGGGCGGAGGGACGGGCGGAAGGGTCGCCGGCGCATCCCGAGGGCAGCGGCGGTTTCAGCTGTCGCCCCCCGCCCCCGGCTCGCCCCCAGGCTCGGCGCCGCCATGTGCTCGCTGGGGCTGTTCCCGCCGCCGCCTCCTCCTGGGGATGTCACCCTGTACGAGCTCAACAACGCCCTGGTCTGCGGCCGCCTCAGCGAGCAGCTCCCGCTGGCCTTCCAGAGCCAGGTGAGCCCCCCGGGCCAGGTGAGCCCTCCTTGCTCCAGAGCCGTGCCAGCCCCCTCCCGCCTTGGGGGTGCCACATTTGTCCCCCTCAGCTGTGGCCGGAGCTCTGTCCCCTCTGCTGGGGTCTCTCCAGGCACTCTCAGGCCGCTCCTTCGCCCCTCCTTGTGGCCCTGCTCTCCTCCCATCGCCGCTTGCCCCGGGGGGGTCCCTTTTTCCCCCCGGGCTCAGGGGGGCTCAGGAGGCTCAGAGGAGCTCAGGGAGCTATGGGGGGCTCAGAGGATCTCAGGGCGGTTCAAGGGTGCTCAGGGGGGCTGCGTGTGCTGCAGGTTCCCGACCTGCCCGTGCTGACGCTGCCCAAGGAGCCCCTCAAGGCCCACGGCCGCCTGGAGCCCAGCGCCCGCCCGCCCTTCATCCACCACCGCGAGTCCCTCTGGAAGCGCTGCCTCAGCTCCTGGTGAGTGCCCCGCGGTCCCGCAAAGCCAAACCGGCCCCCAAAGAGCCCCCTGCCCCACGGGCGGGGCGGTGACCGCGCTCTCGCTGCAGGCGCGACGCCGGGCTCTGCGGGCTGCTCAGGGAGCTGGCCGGCGCCGAGGAGGAGGGTGAGTTTGGGCTGCCTGCAGGTCTCCGGGCTCGCTGCGATGCTTGGGCTGGGCCCTGCTGTCCCTGCCCGTGTCCCCTGTGCTGCTGGCAGGGATGCTGAGGATCCTCTGCCCTCTGCCAGGGCTGCGGTGGCTGCGGACGGGCTCGAGCCACGCGCTGGCCGTGTGCCGCTGGCTGTCCTCGCTGCACGGGTCCCTGTTCCCACACCTGTCCGTGAGTCATTCCGGCTGATCCCTGGGGCGAGGGGAGCAGCGATTCAGGGTGGGGGGTGGTCCCTTCCCCACTAAACCCACCCCCCAAATGCTCCTCGTGGTGATGCCCAGCTCCAGACACCGCTGCTTCCTCTACCGGTGGAAAATGGGCACTGGGAAGGTGTTTGGTGCTCCAGGAGGGGCCCGAATCCAGCTGGGGGAGGGCGAGAAAGGGCTGGGAGCTGGGGGTCCCTGCTGCCAGCTCAGTGTTCTCCTCTCCCTGCAGCTGACCAGTGAGGACATGATCGCAGCCTTCTCCCAGGCCGTGGACTGGTGAGTCCTGGGTTCCAAAATCACCGTGTCAGGGTCTGGGATCCCCTGGGGTGGGTGCACAAGGACAGGGTGGCCCCGTTTGGGTGGGCTCAGCCATTAAAGGCAAACATTGCCCCACTGGCTCTGGCTGCCCTGCTTTGTGTGCCCTGGTCAGTGACAGGTCAGAGTTAAAGGAGATCAGAGCCTGGAAAATTCCTTCCAATTCCAACCCGAGGCTGTGGTCAGCAGCCCCTCAGCAGAGCCCTGTAATTCCCAGAAACAGGGAATTTCTCAAAGAGAATGGTCCCGTTGAGCAGCCAAAAGGAAGCTTTATTTCTCTGGGGACTCTGAGAGGGGTCTTTGCCAGGCCAGGTGGTGCTGGGGGGTCTCACCCTGCCCTGTGCCCCCTACAGGGCCAGCTGCACCATCCGGGCCTTCGCCTGGCACCCCCACACCAACAAATTCGCCGTGGCTCTTCTGGACGATTCCATCCGCGTCTACAACTCCAACAGGTGGGGCTCTGGCCAGGGATTTGGGCAGCCCGGGGTGGGCGCTGCCCTGGGCCTGCTGCCCGTGGCCTTCTCGCCCACCTGGGCACACCTGGGCTCCCGTTCAGCCCTCCCTGCTCTGCCCCGAGCCTCAAGAGCTTTGCCTGTCCTTCCCCTGCCCGCTCCATGCCTCTGGGGACATCGCGGGGGTCACGCAGCCCTGGGGGTGGTGACAGAGCCGGGGGGGCACGGGCTTGAGTGTCCTCTGTCCCCCAGGTGTCCCTGTTCCCCCAGGGAGTGCCAGTCCCTGCTCAGGAGAAGACTCTGCCGGCTGCTCCTGCAGCCCCCCCAGGTGTCCCCAAGCTGGGCCCTGTCTGGCCTGGGGACACCTCGGCTCAGCCACACCAGGTGTGCCCTGGCTCGCTCCGGTGTCACCTGGCTGGGAATTCCTGTCCCTCCCCGGGAAGCACACGGCAGGGCACAGCCCCTCCCCACCCTGCTGTCCCCCCTCAGGGCTGGCAGGGGACACTGTGGCTGCACCAGGGCTCCGTGCCCCACGCTCGCCCTGTGTCACCTGTCCCCTCCCCGGCAGTGCCACCGTGCCCTCGCTGAAGCATCGCCTGCAGAGGAACGTGGCCGCCATGGCCTGGAAGCCGCTCTGTGCCTCCATCCTGGCCGTGGCCTGCCAGAGCTGCGTCCTCGTGTGGCACCTGGACCCCACCTCCCTCTCCACCAGGTGACAGCTCCCACCTTCCCTTCCCTGCCGTTGTCACCGCGCTGTGGCTGGCTTTGGGACAGCGCCACCGTGCTGCCGGCAAATCCCAAATCCTGGTGGCATCTCCCTCGTCCTGTGCAGGCCCTCGTCGGGCTGTGCCCAGGTGCTGTCCTGCCCGGGGCACAGCCCTGTCACCAGCCTGGCCTGGGCGCCCAGCGGGGAGCGGCTGCTCTCGGCGTCACCGGTGGACACGGCCATGCTGGTGAGGCCCCTCCTGGGGACACCCCCGGGGTCACCTGGGGACACTTGGGCTGGGCACAGGCAGTGCTGCTGCAGGGGCAGCTCTGGGATTTCCCCTGGGCCTGAAATCTTCGCTCTGTGGTCCCTAATCCTGGTGTCACCATCCTTGTCCCCTGCAGGTGTGGGACGTGTCCACCGAGACCTGTGTCCAGCTGCAGTGGTTTGGGGGCGGCGGTGTCACCTACTTGGCCTGGTCCCCCGATGGCAGCAAGGTGCTGGCAGCCACCCCCTCGGCCGTGTTCCGGTGAGCTCCTCATCCCATCCTCATCCTCATCCTCACTCCAGAAAATCTGGATCCCAAATGTCGCTCCTGCTCCTGCTCCTGCTCCTGCTCCTGCTCCTGCTCCTGCTCCTGCTCCTGCTCCTGCTCCTGCTCCTGCTCCTGCTGTGGGGACAGAGTTGGGGACGGGGCTGGACATGGTGGGTTCCCAGAGCAGCAGGACTGGGGCCAATTCCCAGGAATTCTCCCTAAAGCCATCTCCTGCAGGGTCTGGGAGGCCCAGATGTGGACCTGTGAGCGCTGGCCCACCATCAGGGGACGCTGCCAGGTAGGATGGATATTCCCCTCCCAGGGAATCATTTAGGCTGCAGAAGCCTTCTGGGACCACCCAGGGCAAGCCACGCAAGGCCACCACTGACCCGTGTCCCCAAGTGCCACATCCACAGGGCTTTTAAATCCCTCCAGGAACGGGGACTCCACCCCTGCCATGGGCAGCCAACCCAAGAAATGGTGGGAATTTTCCCGAATTGTGTGGAAATCTTCCCAATATCCACCCTGAACCTCTCCTGGCACAGCCTGGGGCCGTGTCCCTCCTGTCCCCGTCAGCGACTTGGGGAGTGAAAAATCCCTCCTAAGCCTCCTTTTCTCCAGTCTGAGACACTTCAGGCAGGGTGACACTGTCCCACAGGCAGGGGTGACACTGTCCCACAGGCAGGGTGGCAGGGTGACACTGTCCCACAGACAGGGTGCTGGAGCCCCGATGGCAGCCGGCTGCTCTTCACCGTGCTGGGCGAGTCCGTCATCTACTCCTTGTCTTTCTCCGAGTACCGGGGTGAGTTTGTCCCACCTGGAGCTTCCCAGGGCCTGGGAGGGGGTTCACAGCTGACCCCACAGCTCTGGGGGGAGGAGCTGGGACACACAGGGGGTGTTTTGGGGTCCCCAAGCACGGAATCTCTGGAACTGAGGTTTTTCCGTCCCTCACGTTGTTCCTCACTCTCAGTCCCAGTCGTGGGGTCTTGAAGGGATTTCTGGGAGACTCCAGCGGGTCCAGAGCCGGCTTGGGGGGCCCTGGTGTTTGCTGCCCCTTGTCCTCCATGCCAGCCCCTCCTGGGACACCAGCACAGCTGCTCTGAGAGAGAAAGAAATGAGTGATCACCGGGGGGATGCAGCGGGGTTGATGGAGGGTGGCTTTGTCCCCTCTCAGGGGAGAGGCAGGGGCAGGTGGGAGGCTCCAAGACGGCCTCGATCGTGGCAGACCTGTCCGAGACCACCTTCGAGACCCTCTACGGGGAGGAGAGGTGGGTCTGGCTGGGGGGCACAGGGGGGTCCCTGCTCCTCCTGGCAGCCACCCCTCGCTGCTGGGCGCACCCAGGGGGTCTCTGCCCCCCAACTTTGGGGACTTGTGCTGTTCCAGGATCGGAGGAGAGGTTCATTCCATGGTGTGGGACCCCACCGGGGAGAGGCTGGCAGTGATCATCAGAGGTCAGTCCTGCCCCGTTCCCTGTTTGGCCTGGGACTCCTGCTGCCCTGGGAAAGGGACACGGGGACAAGGGAGAGCCCTCATGCTGCTGTCCCCCTGCAGGACACCCCGAGTGTGTGGGCAGCCCGCCGGCCGTCGCCGTGTTCCGCACCCGCAACAGCCCTGTCTTCGAGCTCCTGCCCTGGTGTGTGGGGGCTCGGGGGGTTTGGGTGGGTTTGGGTTCATTGCAGGGGGTTTGGGTTTGTTAGAGCAGGTTTTGGGTGGGTTTGGGTTCGTTGGGATGGGTTTGGCCTCATTGCAGGGGGTTTTGGGTGGGTTTGGGTTCGTTGGGATGGGTTTGGCCTCATTGCAGGGGGTTTTGGGTGGGTTTGGGCTCACTGGGCAGCAGATTTGGGATAGGTTTGGGTTCACTGAGTCCTATCAACTCCAGCTCACCCCCTTGGCTTTGGGTTGTCCTTTCCCAGTGCATCCCTTCAAACCCCAAACACCCCCAGTTTCCTGGGATTGAGCTGTTTCCCCATGGATCCCAAACACCTCCAGTTCCCTGGGATTGTGCTGTTTCCCCATGGATCCCAAACACCCCAGTTTCCTGGGATTGAGCTGTTTCCCAGGCCATAACCCTGGCTATTCCCCACCCCACAGCGGCTTCGTGCGGGGCGAGCGCGGTGCCCGGCCCCAGCTCATCTCCTTCCACCCCTGCTTCCCTCAGGGCGCCCTCCTGACCGTGGTGAGTCCCTCCCTGGGGCATTCCCAGTCCCAGGGGACACTGGTGGCACTGGGAAGGGGGCTGGGATCTGGGTGAGCCATGGGGGGCTCCAGGGAGAGGAGGTTTAACCAGGCCAAGGGTTGGGTCCTGTGTTTTGGGGACAGAGGGGCTGGACCTTCCCTGCTCCCTGGGAAGGGACCTGGAGGGACTGAGGGGCACTGCTGGACATGAGCCAGCTGTGCCCAGGTGGCCGAAAAGCCTGGCGGGATCCTGGCCTGGCTCAGGGGTGCTGTGGCCAGCAGGAGCAGGGGATTGTTCCTCCCCATGGCCACACCTCAAGTGCTGTGTCCGAGTCTGGACTCCCCAATTCAGGAAGGATTTTGGGGTCTGGGGCATGTCCAGAGAGGGGAATGGAGTTGGGGAAGGAAGGGCCTGGAGCTCCGGGGGGCTGAGGGAGCTGGGGAAGGGGCTCAGCCTGGAGAGGAGGAGGCTCAGGGGGAACCTCATCAGTTCTGTAACTCCCTGACAGGAGGGGCAGCCAGGTGAGGTCTCTGCTCCCAGCGACAGGACCGGGGCACACAGCCAGGGGAGCTTTGGGGTGGAATTTCTTCCCAGAAAGGGTGACTGGACATTGGAGTGGGCTGGCAGGGGAGTTGAACAGCCCTGGGGGTGCGGAAGCAAAGCCTGGGCATGGCCCTTGGTGAGCAGGCCTGGGTGACGAGGTGCTCTCAGGGGCTGCTCTCCATCCCCAAGGGTTTTTCCCGTTTCTGTGCTGTTTGGGCACTCAGCCCTGCCCCACCCTGTCCCCTGCAGTGCTGGTCCTCGGGGAGGATCTCCCACATCCCCTTCTTCTTCGTCAGCGCCCTGGAGCCCCGCGGCAGCCCCCGGCGCAGCCCCGCGCCCGTGCTGGGCAGCGTCCGCGAGCAGCCGCTCTTCTCCGAGCTCTGAGGAGCTCCCGGGGCCTCCTCGGGAACCCCGGGGCCTCCTGTCCCTCCTGCTCAGCCTCCTCTCCCTCCAGGACCCCTGACACCAGCTCAGGGTCGGGCAGTGCTGATCCTGCCCCGATTAAAGGTGGATTTTCCCTCCCTCTCATCTTTCCTCATCCTGATGGCACTGGAAGATTTTTGGGGGGTGAATTTGGGAAGTCCTGTGGGTCTGGAGGGGTTCTGGGGCCTCCAGAGTTGATTTGGGGTTAGAAAGAGCTTGGAGTGAACTCACAGAACCTGTTGGTGTGATCTCACTGCAGCCCGTGGGCCAGGGCTGCTCTTTTGGGATCAAAGAGCCCCGTTTTGGGGACAGGTGATGGCTGAAGGGGTTTGGGGCGGGTTTTGGCCACACACACAACCCCCAGCTTCGTTTTGAGGGTGAGCAAAACTGAACCAAACCCCCAAAATGAACCAAACTCTCTGTGGGTCCCCAAACCCCAGCCCTGGGGGCCCCAGGGTGCTCGTGCTGCCCCAGGTGAGCCCCCCCGGCCCTGCAGGGTGGGGGCAGCAGCTGGGCCCCCCCAGAGGGGATTGACGCTGCTGCTGGGGGTGGCACAGTGAAATCCAGGGATTACACACCCTTAATCGCAGGATTACACACCCGAAATCCCGGGATTACGCTGTGCTGGCAGGGAGGACGGGGAGAGCACAGGGTCCCTGCTCCCCCCACCCCAGCAGCCCCAAAATCCTCCCCAGAGCAATGGGGAGACCCCCTCCTTCCCCCCTGAGCATCCAGCCCCTTCCTGAGGCTGGGCAGGAGGATCCAGGGGGATCTGGGGTGATCCAGGGGTGACCCGGGCTCCAAACCCACCGCAGCTGCTGGGGCCGGCCTGGGGGGGCTTCACCCCCCGGGCCCGCCCGGTTGGCTCCCGGTGCCGCCGCTGAGCGGCTCCTCCTCCTCCTCCTCCTCCCGGTGCCGGCAGGGCAGGGCCCGCAGGTACTGCAGGTGCAGCCGTGTCTCCTCCCGGCTCCGCCGCACGAAGCGCCCCACGTAGAGCAGGACGAAGCCCAGCCAGCCCCCCAGGGCCACCAGCGCGGCCACGTCGGGGGCCCGCGCTGTCCCCGTGCCCCTCCCCGTCTCATTCCGGCCCGGCGGAGCCTCCGCGGGGCACCGGGACCCCCCCCGGGGGTGCTGGGGCAGCCCCAGCAGCAGCAGCAGCAGCAGCCCGGCCGCCAGCATGGCCCCGCAACGGGGGCGGAGGGAGGGGACACCGGGCCCCCCCGCGGGGTTGGTGACACGCAGGATCGCGGCAGTGCCAGCGGGGAGGGAGGGGGGACAGCGATTGCTGTCCCCGTGCTGGGGTGGTGTCACAGCTTTCCCCGAGTCACAGCAACCCCCCAGTGTCACCCGCAGCCCCCCGGGGACCCCTCAAAAGCAAATCCACTGGGTACACACTGGTTTTTACTGGTGCTGGCAGCGCCTCCCTGCAGGGACGTGACAGGAACGGGGTCAAACTCCCAGGAATGGAGCCAAAAAGTCTCTGGCTGGGCTGGCACCCATCCAGCACAGGGGGTGGGTGCTCTGAGACCCCCGGGAGGGGCAGCTCACCCCCCCAGCACAGCAGATCCCTCGGAGAATCCAGGATGCAAGCAGGAGCAGTGCCTGGGCATCCCTGGGACCCCACGCTGGGCCAGGGGCTCCCTTTTGGGGTGATCCCGCTGGGGAGGGGGCTCAGGTGCTCTCTGTGCCTCCCCCGAGCTCCAGCACCCTCCGGGCCATCTCCAGGGCCCCCTCCCGGGTCTGGTTGCCCCCGATGAAGCCGCTGGCGTGGACGAAGACGCAGCCGGGGATCCCGGCCAGCTCGGACAGCGCCTGGTCCCGGAGTCCCCGCCAGGCCTCGGGCAGGGGGAGCCTGGGGGGACACACGGGGCTCGAGAGTGACCCCGGCCCTGTTGGGGGGCAGTGGCAGGGCCAGGGCAGGGGTCTCACCGGCTCTGGAAGCTGTGGGGGGCTGTGGGGACGCTCTGCACCCGCCACTGCCCGCTCCGGTCCGGGAACAGCACGAGCAGCAGTGGCCGGGGCAGGGCCAGCTCCCGCTCCAGCTGGAACAGGTGCTCCTTCCAGGGACAGCCACCCTGGGACAGCTCCAGGACCTGCCCGCTGGCGTCCACCTGCAGGGGGGACACGGGGGTGGCTCCAGAAACCCCCCCGGGCTCCGTGCCCCGAACCCCCCGAGCGCCCTCCCGCAGGGATGCAGGGGCCGTGCGGGATACGGGGTGCAGGGCCCCCCCGGGAGGTTTCTGCAGAAGGGATCTGACCTCCCCACGCCCCAGCACCCCCCAGAACCGCAGGCTCCCCCCGGGCCAGCCGGCGTTACCTCGAGGCGGCGCCGCACGGCCTCCTCCACCAGCTCCCGCGCGGGCAGCCAGGCCCTGTGGTAGAAGTCCAGGCGCTGCAGGAACTCGCTGCCCACCAGCTCCATGGCCCTCCTGAACCCCACCTGGGGACACGGCGGCAGCACTCCTGAGCAGAGTGTCCCCAGGGGCTGTCCCCAGGGGCTGTCCCCAGGGGCTGTCCCCGAGCAGGGTGTCCCCAGGGGCTGTCCCCAGGGGCTTTGCCCACCTCGGTGTCCTGGTCGGGGTCGTTCCAGCGGGGGTTCAGGTGCCCCACGCGGGCGCTCAGGGTGGTGCTCAGGGCGTAGCGCGGCTCCCCCGCCGCCGGCGCGATTCCGTTGTCCATGGCATCGATCTCCTCCACAAAGTTCTCGTACAGCTGGGGACAGCGAGGGGACAGCGAGGGAGGACAGAGGGAACAGCAGGGACAGAAGGATCAGCAGAGCAAAGCCTGGCTGGAAGCACAACTGCCAAGCAGCTGCCACAAACCGGTCCCCTTTCCCCAGCAAGGACAAGCCCTGGGCAGAACCGTCACCCTGTCAGGCTGACAGCCCCCCGGCACCCCTGGCACCTTGTCATAGAGCGCTGTGACCACGGGCCCGTCCTCGGGCTGCTCCAGGAGCCCCGCGAGGATCTGCGCCCCGAAGTGGCAGTAGATGAGCCCGGCGCTGCTCAGCTTCGTGCTCCAGGGCTTGTCCGGCCGCAGGCTCCGCATGGACTCCGAGAAGGACCTGTGGGGCCACGCGGTCACCGCGGGCACCCCCGGGGACGCCGCTGTCCCCAGGGGGGCCTCACCTCTGGTGGTGGTCGTAGCGGTGCCGCCCCGGGTCGTACTCGCCCCCCACGTCCACCACCACGTCACAGCCGGCCAGGCGCTGCGGGTCCCGCGTCCGCACGATCTCTGCCTCCTGCGGGGGACACCCGGGTGAGGGTCCCCAGGGCCACCGGGGACCCCCGGGAGCGGCCGCGGGTGACGAGGGACACCGGGGAGGGACCCTGGGCAGAGGGTGGGGGGACACAAGTGACCCCCAGGTGGCACCGGGGACAGAGGACCGGCCGCTGGGTGGGCTCAAGTGTTCCCACATGGGACCGAGAGAGGAGCGACCCGGAGGGAGACCCCGGGACCCGGCACCGCACGGTGCCCCCGTCCCGTTCCTGCCCCGGGCGCGCTGCCGGCGGGGCCGTACCCGGTAGCGGGGCAGGAGGCGCAGCAGGAAACACGCCAGCGCCTCGTCGCAGTGGAAGGTGCCGTCGTGGGTGCCGATGCGGGGGGCGGGCTCGGGGTGCGGCCGCTTGTGCCCGGTGCCGGTGCCGGTTCCCGGCCCGGTGCCGGTGGCGGCCATGACCACGAGCCGGGCGGCGCGCGCGGCCCCGCGCATGGCGGCGGGGAGGCCACGCCCCCCGCAGGGCCACGCCCCCGCCTCGTAAGCGCTTCCCGCCAATTTTGTCCCGCGCTCGCCCGGGTTCAGCCCCGCCCCCCCTTGAGCGCGCGCACGCAGCGGGCGGGGCCAAGGCGCCGGTTCGGTGTGGCGAGCGCCCTCTGGCGGCCGGGAACGGGAACACGCGGGGCGGGATCGGGACAGAGGGACACGGACGGACGGACGGACGGACACCTCCGGGACTGACACACACCGTCCTGCACAGCCCCGGGACCCAGGGATGGACACACAGGGGTGGATGGATGGACAGATGGACACACGAGCCCGCGGCTGAGTTGATTTGCCCAAGCAGGAGTTTATTGGCCCGAGCTGGGGGCCCTCCGGCCACTGGGGACCCTCTAGCCATTGCTCAGGGCCCGGGGGGCTGTGATGGCTCTTCCCAGGGCTCTGGAGCCCCCCAGCTCCCAAAGGCCCCTTCCTAGGGCTTGCTCCAGGTGGGAACAAGGGCCTGGAGCCGCCCCCAGGACATGGCAGGGGGAGGAAGCCGAGCTGGAACTGGGGGTCCCTGCCTCATCCCAGGGGTCCCTGTCCCATCTCAGGAGTGATCACCCCATCCCACAAAGGGGTCCAGCTTCAAAGTGGGGGTGTCTCCTGGAGACGCCCCTGCTCCCCCATTCCCAGGAGTGCAAACAAAGCTCGTCCCGCTCTTCCCTTTGACGGTCGAGGACAACATTTCCCCTCTCGAGGCGTTCTCGGCTGCCTCTGGCTCATCCCAGCCCGGCGGCAGCAGCACACGGGATGTGCTGGAGCGGTGGGGACAGCGCCGTGGCACCTATGGGCCGGGATTTGGGGTGTCCGAGCCCACGGGTGCTCTGGGAGTTCGGGGGGAGCAGAGCACGGCACCCACAGCGGCACCCTGAGTTCATCTGGCTCTTCCCCTTCCACACATTCGGAAAAAGAAGGGATTCGAGGCAGCCCGGCCCCAAACCATCCGCGGAGGGATGCGGGGAAGCCAAAGCGCAGCCCCTGCCGGGCTCAGCCCTGCTCCTCCCGGCACAGCAGCGCTGCCTCTCCCTCCTCGCAGGCTCCCGGGCCGGCTCCCCGGTGCGGCCGCTCAGGAGATCTCGTTGCCGAACACCTCGAGCAGCAGCGGCGTGAGCTGCATGCTGTGCTCGGGCTGGAAGGACAGGCAGCGGTACTGCCGCGAGTGCTCCTCGTTCAGGCTGCGCAGGTCCGCCAGCTTCTGGATCATCTTGGCGTAGAGCAGGCGGCCGCCGGGCGCGGCGTGCCGGGCGCGGATGTAGCTCTGCAGCGCCTCCGAGAGCCGCTCCTGCAGCGCCTCCACCCGCGCCGGCTCCCGCACGCCCGGCCGGTCTGCGGGAGGGGCAGCGCTCAGGGCAGGGCCTGCTGCTGCGGGGGTCAGGGCTCCGGGGGGATTGCCTGCCTTTTGTGGGCTTTCAGGGGTTGGGGGGACTGCCTGCCTTTTGTGGGTTTTCAGGGGTTGGGGGGATTCCCTCAATTTTGTCTCTTTTTATAGTCTGGGGGGCTTCCCTCCCTTTCTTCCCTTTTTAGGGTTTGGGGTGATTCCCTTTCCTTTTGTCCCATTTTAGGGTTTGGGCTGATTCCCTCCCTTTCATCCTTTTTAGGGTTTGGGGGGCATTCCCTCCCTTTTGTTCCTTTTTAGGGCCGGCCGTACTCAGGAGTTTTTCCTCCCTTCTGCGGGCTTTTAGGCTTTGGGATTTTTCCCCTCCCTTCTGTGGGTTTTTAGGCTTTGGGGTGGGTTTGTCCCTACCTGGGGACAGGATGCAGATGGCCATGAGCAGCACATGCTCCTCCTCGTGCAGGTTCAGCTTCTTCAGCCCCACCTGGAACTTCACCAGCGGCTCCAGCAGGTCCATGCTGTGCCCGGCTGCGGAGAGAACGGAGCCTCAGGGGGGCTCTGGAAAAGGCTCTTTTCCTCTGGAAGGGGAATTTTCCCTTTGCAAGGGAGTGTTTTTCCTCTGGAAGGGGATTATTTTTCAGGCACGTTGGGGTGGCACTGGGGCCATTGAGTAGGTGGCACTGGGGACACTGAGGTGCCACTGCAGACCTTGAAGCACCCCTTATCATCCCCCAAACCCCCAAAAGTTGGGGCAGCACCCACCCCCATTCTCAGCACAAAGCCAGGTGCAGAGGGAAGGCCCAGCAGGGGGGAAATCAGGGAATTTTGGGGTGTGGGACTCCCTTACCCTGGGTGACGTCGCTGACCCTGTACTTGAAGTCGCTGCTGCCGCAGGTCCAGGACATGTCCTCGAGGGTGAAGGACTCGTTGGAGCGCAGCATGATCACCTCCATGGCGCTGCACTTGAGCAGCACGATCTGGTCCTCGACAGACAGATCCCTGCGGGAGGATTTGCCCTCTGGGTGGGATCAGGGTGCTCAGGGGACAGAGGGGACACAGGACAGGGCCAGGAGCAGCTGCCACCCCCAGGGCGCTCGCCAGGCCCTCAGCTGGGGCTCCCTCCCCAGGGATTCCCATTCCAGGGTTTTTTTCAGGTGTGCTTTTGCCCCAAATCTTGGAATGAACAGAAACTGAGGCCCCTCCCCAGGAATTCCTGTTCCAGACTTTTTTCAGGTGCGCTTTTGCCCCAAATCTTGGAGTGAACAGAGCCTGAGGCCCCTCCCGAGCCCCTCGGGTGCTCTGGGTGTCTCCCTGCTGGAATCTGTGTGCGTTTTCCAGGGTATTGGGAAAAGGAGAGAACCCCAGGGAGGGGGAGAGACAGAGAGCAGAGCTGGGAAGGGAGCAGAGCTGAGGAAGGGCTGAAAGGGCAGCACGGGATTCCCGGAGGCGGGAAACAGCGGATTTGGGATCCGCGGCCTCACCTGAATCCCGGGATCATCTTGGCGAAGCCGATCACCTTCTGGATGCTGTAGCTGACCAGGTCAGCCAGGTGTGGGAGCATGGAGAGCTGCGAGAACTCCAGGTTCACCGAGGAGCTCTCGTCCTGCTCCTCCTGCAGCGCCAGGCCAGGGAACGGCGGCGGCTCTGCCGAGTCTGCGGGGGAAACGCTCTGAGGAGGGCACCCGGCGAGCTCTGCAGCTCAGGGAGCCCCCAGGAGCTGAGCAAAGGCTCTGGAAACGCTCTGAGGAGGGCACCCGGCGGGCTCTGCAGCTCAGGGAGCCCCCAGGAGCTGAGCAAAGGCTCTGGAAACGCTCTGAGGAGGGCACCCGGCGGGCTCTGCAGCTCAGGGAGCCCCCAGGAGCTGAGCAAAGGCTCTGGAAACGCTCTGAGGAGGGCACCCGGTGGGGTCTGCAGCTCAGGGAGCCCCCAGGAGCTGAACAAAGGCTCTGGAAATGTCTGAGGAGGGCACCCGGCGGGCTCTGCAGCTCAGGGAGCCCCCAGGAGCTGAGCAAAGGCTCTGGAACGCCAAGTCTGGGTGCAGGTGCTGCATTTCTGCCCCTGTGACCTCCAGAGGGGTGAGGAGAGGGAATCCGGGTGCTTTTGAAGCCAGGTTCTCCACAGGGTGTTGGGATCCCAGGCTGGGAATGTGGGAAGAGGAGGAAGAGGAGCAGGGCAGACCCTCACGCCGGGGTTAATTTGGGCTCTGGCACAACCCATCCCCACCCCTGGAATTTGAGATTTGGGGTGGTTTGAGGCATCCCCTCCAGCCCAAACTGAGTTCTGGGGTCCCTCCTGGCTCCCAGTCCCAGTTTGGGGCCAGCAGGAGCTGGGGCACACCTGGGAATGTGCTGAAGGCCTCGGAGCTGAAGAGATCCGAGGAATCCTCTGAGGACAGGTCCTGGGTGAGGAGGGACGAGGATTTTGTGGCCCCTCTGCTGCTGGGGTGGCTCCTCACGGGGGGCTGGGGGAGAAAACAGAGAACACTCCTTGAGGAACGGGGCTGGCAGAGGGGGCTGTGGATTTTGCAGGGGGAATTTGAGGGGTGAAAGAGATTTTTGGGGTCAGTACCCGAAATTTGGTGAAGTCAGAGTAGGTGGGGTCGTAGGTTTTGCGATGGGCCTCGAGCAGGATGTCGATGACTTTCTGCTGCTCCTCTGAGAGTTTGGGTTTGAGGCTTTCCCTCAGGGCTTCCTCCTCCTTCCTCTTCAGGATCATCTCCCGCTTCCTCTGCACCTCCTCGTCCGTGAGGATGACTGGGAGAGAAAAGGGGCAGAATCAGGGATTGGAACGACCCCTGGATGCCACACCCAGCCCCTGGAAAATCCCTTTATCCCCCTACAACCCCTTGGCCCGGTTTCCTGCCGTGCCCGGGAGGTTTCTGGCGCTTTTAGGTGAGGCTCTGGGGGCAAGGAGGCCATGCCAGCCCCGTGCCCGCTCTGCTCCCTCCCTGTTTGCTCAGCCCTCTCAAATCCCGAAACCCTCGGCTCCCAGCTGCCACCAGGGGTGTCCAGCTCTGCTCCAGGGCAGTTTTAATCTGATTTTTAAGGTCAAGGCACTCAGGGTTGGGGATTTATGGCTTTTATTGGGGTGGCGGCGCTCGGCAGCGGCCAAAGGTTGGCTCCACGCAAGGCTGGGCCTGTTTGTTCAGGGAAAAGGAGCAGCCGGGGGCAATTTGGGCTCAAATCTTCACTTTTTTATCAACCACCCCAAGCCCTGAGCAGCCTCATGGTGGCTGGAAGGGACGAAGGCACCGGGGAGCTGCAGAAACCGCTGGGGTCACAGCAGAGCCCCCTCCAACAGGAGCTCCCTTTGCTCAGCCCTTTCTCCAGGGACTGGACACCCCAGGGCTGGTTCCCAATTCCCTGGTGCCGGGACCCCGTGCCGGGAGAGTCAAGGTGGAATTTGGGGCCAGGGGTCAGCGGGAGGAGCTCGAGGCGAGGAAGCCTGGGCCTCGCCTGCTCCTTGGCCGAGGGCGATTTTCCGTTCTCCTTTTTCCATTCCCCGGCCTTGCACAATCTCACCGGGGCCTGGGACACCTCAGCAGGGGCCGAAAGGTCGCTCCCAGCTCCACCATCGGGGAGGAAAATCAGGATTTTACCATTTCCCCTTGCCAGTGTTTATCACAAAAGGCATCAGATCCACCCGGGCGCTGCCTGCTCTGGGTCACCCACCCCGGGTGCTGCTGATAAAAATCCGTGCTGAAGGATTTTTAGGGATTTTTAGGGAAGGATCCAAGGGAGCCCAAACATCCCTGAGGGACAGACACCCCTCCCTCATCTGCAGGCAGCTGGAGGAAGGCAGGGAAGGGGTAATTCCACATTTTCTGGCGGCCCAGCAGGTGGGAAAGGCCGGATTTCCTGGGCCGCCATGCAAGGGGAGGAAGCAGCGAGGAGGACACAGGCCCTGGCTGAGAATTCCCAAATCCCAAGGCCTGGAGGGGTTTTCTCTGCCCTGTTTGTCCCCAGACAGGCAGAAAACCACAAATATTTGCCCAAGCTGGTGGCTGGGGCTGGAAATGCCTTGTGCTGACCTGGGCTGCCAGGGCCCGGCGCGGGGCTGGGAGAGCCGGGGGTCACCAAAGCCCTCAGCCGGCCAAACCCGGCTCCTCCCGGCCCAAACTGGGACTGGCAGCCAGGCAGGGACCCCAAATCGGGCCCAAACCCCCCATTCCAGAGGTGGGGAAGAGCCCAAATTAACCCCGGCACGAGGGTCTGCCCTGCTCCTCTTCCTCTTCTTCCTCCCTTTCCCACATTCCCAGCCCTGAATCCCAACACCCTGTGGAAAACAAGGCCTCAAAACCTTCCTGATTCCCTTCTTCCACCTAAAAATAACCCCAACCCTTCGTCCTCCCTCATTTTTCCAGCAGCAAAGTCCATTTTTGGCTATTTTTAGCCTGTCTGGGTCAGTTTTGGTTAATGCAGGCAGGACTTGCTAACAGGGCTGTTTACACGTTAACTCCTGTGGGGAAAACATGGAGAAAACCTGGAGAAAACTCCCTGGAATTGCTGCCCAGCAACTTGCCAGCCCTTCCTGGGTCATTAATTGGCTGCTGGTACAAATTAAAGCACTTCCCTCATAAGGGGCTCCTCAAAAGCCAGGGTCAGCTCCCCAGAATTTGGGGACAACGAGGGTGGGATGTGGCCTTTTCCTCCCTCATCAACCTGCCAATCCCAAAGAATAAAATCCAGGGATTCCCATCAGGATCATTGAAAATGTAAGCATTTTTTCCCTCACAAACACTCCAAATTCTGATTTTCTGGAGGCCCTGGGGTGACATCAGGCTCTGTTTGTTTCCTGTTTAGCACATCAGGGAAAGGGCCCTGCTTCCATATCCCGAATTTCCAGCTCCATGGACACCCTGGCCACAATCTGCCAGCAGAAAATGTTTGGTTGGAGCTCTCCAGGAGCACCCAGCTCCTCCCCAGCACCTCAAACATGCTTTATTTTTAAAAGCCACTTATCTCTAAATACACCTGGAGAAAACAAACATTTGGGCCACATTTGTGTGTTTGGACTGGGCTTAAAAACTGCTTTAATTCCCTCTGCTGTTGACTTAAGTCCCTGCTTTATCCCACATGGAAAAAAGGGTCAGGAAAAAAACCCAGAAGGAGAAGAGGAAAACCCAGCCAAGCTCCATGGGGATGGGGAAGCTCATCCAGCTCTCCCCGTGGAGCATGGAAAATGCTGGAAAAGAGGCTTTTCAGAGCCATTGGGAGCTCCAAAAACCAGGAGAATCCATGAGAACACAACTCCGGGATGGGAAGGAATGATTAAACCAGCTCCTCTCAATCATTACCCTGCTGCTTCCCCTGCCCTTTGCATCCCTGGGAGGTTCCCAGCGGCAGCCCTGGCAGCAGGGAGGTGGCAGAGGCACAGCCAGGGCCCCGGGAGCGTTGCCAGGGTCATTCCCAGAGCTGGACACTCACACTCCTTCCTCCCTCGCACTCACACTCCTTCATCCCTCGCACTCACACTCCTTCCTCCCTCGCACCCCTCCAGCAGACACTCACACACTCCTTCATCCCTCACACTTCTCCATCAATCAGACCCTCACACTCCTCCATCCCTCACACTCACACTCTTCCACCCGACACTCACTCTCCTTCATCACTCCCACTCCTCCCTCACTCACACTCCCACTCCTCCCTCCCTCCCTCACACTCCCACTCCTCCCTCACTCACACTCCCACTCCTCCCTCCCTCACTCACACTCCCTCTCCTCCCTCCCTCACTCCTCCCTCCCTCCCTCTCCTCCCTCACTCACACTCCCTCACTCACACTCCTTCATCATGCCGATGTCCAGGCAGCGCTTGAGCCGGCAGGCCTGGCAGTGCCGCCGGTTGTCCTTGGTGATGTGGCACTCGCCGCTGAAGGGACAGGTGAACATGGCCTTCCTCTTCATGCTCCTCCTGGGAAAGGGCAGCAAAAGGGACAAAAGCCTTTCTGGGCTCCGTTCCTGCTCCTGTGGCTGATGCTGCAAACATCAGCTGGGTTGGGAGCTGCAGGCGCTGCTGGGAAAGGAAAGCTTCCCCCAGGGAAACATCCAAGGGTTTATCCCAAAGGGGTTTGGGGAACATGACATAAACCCAGCTTGATCCCCTCTCACTAAACCAGGCTCTAGGCCCAGCCCAGCCTGCTGGGTTTGAGAAGGTTTTTGGGTCTAAACAGGGATTTTTAGGCCGGGAGGGTGGAAGGAGTGCAGGATTGCAGAGAAACCCCCCCGGCAGCAAAATAAACCCAAGCTGGGGCCGTGCGGTTTAAACCCAGCCGCCCTAAGCCCGGCTTTGCTGGCAGAACTGGCCCGAGCACATTTTGGGTGTGCAGGGAGAGGAATTCTCGCTGCAGGACACAGAGAAAGGAGCCTGAAAATGACAACCCTGAGCTGCAGCGAAACCACAGCGCGGCCCGGGCGGAATGGGAACGCGGAGCCGCCGGGACAAAGGGTCAGAGCCAAAATAACCCAGGGAAAAAGGGTCAGAGCCTGCCAGCACAGCGGGGCAGAGCCAAAACCTTCCAAGGAATAACGGCCAGAGCCAGAATTTCCAAGGAAAAAGGGTCAGAACCTTCCAGGACAAAAGGTCAGAGCCAAAATCTTCCTAGGAGAAAGGGTCAGAGCCAAAATATCCCCAAGACAAAGGAGCAAGGCCAGCAACTTCCAAGGAAAAACGATCAGAATCTTCCCAGGACAAAGGGTCAGAGCCAGAATTTCCCAGGAAAAAGGTGGTAGATGGGATATTGGGAAGAAATTCCTCCCTGTGAGGCTCTGGAATAGAATTCCCAGAAAAGCTGTGGCTGCCCCATCCCTGGAAGTGCCCAAAACCAATACTCAGATGAAAAATGGGAAAAAAGTATCAAAACTGGGTAAAAAAATATTAAATAGGGGTAAAATGTGTCAAATATGTGTTAAAATATCAAATATGGGTAATAAAATAAAATATTCAGTAAAATATAAAGTAAAATGTTTTTTAAATGGGTAAAATAATGAAATCTGGGTAAAAGTCTTCAAGATTTCCTCTGGCTGCAGCCCCAGGAATTAAAAGCTGCTTTTAGAAAGGGAGATGTAAATAAAGTGGCTGCACTCTGCCTTTTCCTGCTGGGAATTTGGGATTTTTGGGAATTCATCCCAGGAAAATGGATGGCAGGACCCTGTTTTCCCCCGTTCCTCCAAAACCTTTGGAATTTTGCTGCTCCCAATTGGGAAACACAATCTCAGCCCTTGGAATTCAGCCCTGGACACCCCAAAATCCCAAATTTTGGTGCACAAAAAGCTTCTTTTTTCCCACAAAAACCCAAGGAAAGGCTGGGAAAGCACAAACAACGAGGCCTTGGAGCAGGGAAGAACATTCCCAGGGCTCGGGGCAGGCCAAAATTCCAGGTTTGGAATGAAAATTGCAGCTTGGGTGGCTCCAGAGGCTCCCAGGGCGACACCGGAGCCGGGCTGGGCTGGAATTCCATGGAAACCTTCCTGAGCCACCCATTCCCAGGCGGATTTGGGATCCCAGGGGCTAAAAATAGAGAATTCCAAGCCTCATTCCCATCCTGGAATGAGATATTTGTGCTGGGAGGTGGGGAGGGCTCCAGGGGCGATGGGGATGGGGGCAGAATTCCCAGGGTGACCCAGAATTCCCAAGGGGGACAGCAGAATTCCCTGGAAATACTGGATTTTGGGAAGAGCTGCTCCAGGGGATCCCCTGCCCTTCCTCATCGCCCAATCCTAGAGCTTTTTTGAGATTTTAGGCTGGGGATAAATCCCAATTTGCGATCCTAGGGGAGCTTCCCCACACTCCCCCCTTTTCCTGGAGCGCTGCAAGGCTCCTAGATCCACGAAAAACCCTGGAAAAACGGGGAAAAAACCCATCCCACAAAAGAAATCAACGATTTTCCCCCCTTTAAACCCCGGGAATGCGGCACCACCTGGAATTCCCAGCCTGTTTCAGCCCCCATTGGGATTCCCAGGATTTTTTTTGGGATGGGGCATTCCTGGGGGATTCCCTTTGGGACTCCCGGGGTTTTTTTGGGATGGGGCATTCCCGGGGGCCCGGGCTCACCTGAAGAAGCCCTTGCAGCCCTCGCAGGTCATGGCGTTGAAGTGGAAGCCGGTGGCTCTGTCCCCGCAGACCCCGCAGATCCGGGGCACGTTCCGCTCGCAGTCCCCGGCGGGATCGGCCACAGAGGTGCTGGAAGCGCCCAGATCCATGGCTGGCAGGGGAAAAAATGGGATTGGTCACGGCTTTTCTTTTAATTCCACCTGATCTGGGGCAAAGGCGGGGGTTTAGGCCTAAAGTTATCCCTAAAATTCAGGATTTTTCCTCGGATCCCCCCTGATTTGGGCAAGGAATTTTTATTCCCATTGGCTCTGGGCATTAAAACCAGCCAAAAAATTCCAATTTTTGGGATTCTGGAATGCTGGGAAAGCTCTGGGATTGGGAGAGGCTCAATTAACACCTCTCTAATGAGGCAAAACAACCCCAAGGCTCCTTAAAAGTTCTCTGGAATGTTTTCCTTTAAAAAAGGAGGAAAAAGGGCATTTTTCTCATTCCAAACCTGCCCATTCCCAAATTCCAGCTGCGCCTTTCAGTCCATTAAATCCCACTACACTCCCAATTAAATAATTCCCTCTGCTTTGGGGCTGTTTTCCAGGGATTCCTGAGGGGGATTTTGGGGCTTTCCCTGGAATCCCCTGGGACAGCATTCACAGCCAAAGCCTGGATTTTCGCCTTCATTCCTTTGGAATTTTGTTTCCATTTGGATTTTCCCAGCCGGGCCTCGGGGCTGGAGGATCCCTGGGGATCCCTTCCAGTGTTTGGGGAAGATCCCATGGAATCCCCAAACAAAGAATTCCCAAAGCCCCCCGGGAGCTGCTGCACTGGGACATTCCAGGAGAATAAAAACCCATGGAAAGCCGGGAGAGGGAAGGGGTGAAAGTTTCCCAACGGAATGAGAGCAAAGAGCAGGGGCAGACCCAACGCCCCGGGAATTCCAGCTGGGAAAAACGAGCCTGGCAACTCCAGAGCTCCCGGCCCTGGCACAGGAGGGAACTCTGGGATGAGGAATTTGGGATCCACAGAGCCCCGTTTTCTCTCTATCCCATTAAAAATTGGGAATATTCCGGGTCAAACCCTTGGATTGCCATTCCCTGGGCTCCAAACACGTCCCACTGCTCCTTCTAAATGGGAAAATCCAACTGAGCTGAGCTTTTCCTGGGATTTCCCCCCAAAAATTCCCTCCAGCACCCCTGTGGTCATTCCACCGAGAAGCTTTTCCCCTTTTCCAAGGAAAAGCTCAAAAAAATCCAGGGATGGGAATTTTTCCCACAGAATCTTCCCTGGTGTCCCCCAGACCTTTCCTCCTCCAGCCCCAGATCCTCCCCTTTGCTCCTTTATTCCCTAATCCCTGATTCCAGGCTGTCCAAGGAATCCTTCCTCTCCTATCCCGAACAAAACCCAGGGGAGGCCGACAGGCAGAAGCTGCCTCTGCTTGTGGGAAATTCCAGAACTCCTCCAGAGCTTCTCCCTGGATTTCGAAATATTCCCAAACAGGTTTTTGCTCCGTCACCCTCTGGAGAGAGAAAACCACCCCGGGAAAACACGATTCCCAGGAATTTTCAACGTGGATTTTTATTTTTTTACCATCTCCAGCCTCCCTTGGGGCTTTTTTTTTTGCCCCTGGGGGAGAAAAATTCCTGTAAAATTCCAGCAAAATTCCAGCACAGCGCTCCTGAAATCTGCCCTGAAAACAGGGACTGGGGAGAGGAGTGGAAATTTGGGGAATTCCAACCTTAATTCCCGGGATTGGAGCAAGGATTATCTGATGTTCCTGGGACAGGACCCCTGGGAAGGTTTAGGGTGGATTTTAGGGAAGATTCCTCATCCAGAGGGTGGAAAAGCTTCCCAGGGAATGGGCAGGGCCCTGAGGCTGCCGCAGCCCAAGGAATTTTTGCAAAACACTCGTGGATATTTGGGATTTTTGTGTCCAGTGCAGGACCAGGAATTGGAGTGGATGATCCCAACTCTGGATTTTCCAGGATTCCAAGGAAGAGTCTGGAACCCACGGCCTTGGGATCCCATGTGAGGTTGGGGCCTTCCCAGGAATCAAACAGATTCCCCAAAATCCCCTGTCTCCAGGCAGTGTCCCCAAGGGGAGCAGGGCAGGATGGGGCCACCCTGGGCAGCAGCAGGACACAAATCCAGGTTTTCCCCATGGAATTCTTGGAGTGTCCCAGCCCCTCAGGCACAGGAATTGCACCAGGACGCCAGGAGGAAGTGGGAAAAGACCCCAAAATTCCAGAAAAACTGTGCTGGGAAGGGCTCTCCCTATGGAAAAATCCCCAAAGCAGAGGTGGAAGGGCAGCACCAGCCCCACACTGAGGAATAAAATCCTCTTTTTGTGCTGGAAGCAGCCCCGCAGTAGCCCTGGGAAGCTGTGGAGCCACACAGGTGATTCCCAGCTGTGGCATTCCCAGGAAATCTGGGATTTGCTGTCCCCTCCCAGGTGAGCCCAAGGCCAGGGGACACGTCCTGGTCTGAGAACAGAGCTGGGCCTTGTCGGGCTCCCGAAATTTGTGGGGATCTATGGAGATGGGAGGGGTATTTGGGAGGGGGAATGGATATTTGGGAGGAGGAATGGATTTTAGGGAGCTCCCTGGGGCAGCAAAGAGCCCGAATCCCTGTCCCTTCCCTGGAGGAAAAGGGAATTTCCACAGAAGGTGCCCCCTTGGAGCTGGAAAAGGAGCCTTTAGAGGCCCCAGATCCCCGTCCATTCCCTTCCCTGGGATGTGCCCGCTGGAAAAGGGAATTCTCATTGCCCAGGAGCTCGGCTTGCCCAAGGAGGGAGGAGGAGGAGGAGGAGGAGGAGGAGGAGGAGGAGGAGGGATGATGCAGCAGCCGGAGCTGTTGCAGCCTGGAATTGGGAAATTGGAGCAGCAGCCACGCCTGGGGCATGGAGAAGGTGGGAAAACCCTCAGGAAACGGCTCGAACTTTTCCAGAGAAAAAGGAGGAAGGCTTGGTGTGCCAAAAATCCCCTTTTCCACCCAGTTGGGCTCTGGGAGGCAGGAACACGCTCGGGAGCGGCTCCAGGCGAGGAGAATCCCTCCCCAGGAGAGCCTGGAGCAGCTCCCGGGATTCCTGGGAAGGAGGAAACGCCTTGGGGTGCCCGGATAAAAATCCCAGGTGCTGTTTTCCACCCTTTTCCATTTATTAGCGGGGAAAAAGGGCGAGGGTTGAGCTGATAAGGGCCGAGATAAGAGAAATGGGCCCGAGGAGGAGCTGAGTCAGCAGAGGCTGGAGGTGAAGTGGCAGCGCCGGGGGTGGCACTGGGGACATCCTGGCAGTGCCACCCCTGGCAGATTTTTGTTCCATTCACACCTCAGTTTAATCTTAATTTCCCTGGATTTTTGCTCCCCTCGCTTCCCCCATATTTTCCCTGGATTTTTGCTCCTCTCACCCCTCGCCTTCCCCATCATCTCCCTGAATTTATTTATTTTATTTTTAATTCCCAGAACCGTTTCCATTCCCATTCCTTTCCTTTTTAGGCTCCTATTTCCATCCCAGCTCACCTCCAACCAGGATTTTCCCTCTCCCAATCCCTGACAATTCCAGAATTCCCCCTCAGGGAGCTGGGGCCAGGCTGGCTCTGCTTTGGCTCGGCAACAAGAAGTTAAAAATTATTCTCTGGAGCAGGATTAGCCATTAAATGGGGAAAAAACCCTGGATTTTCCATTTATTCCTCCCTAAAGACAGCGGGATTCAGGGAAACCAACCCCAGCCATGACCCCAGGTGTGTTTTTACCTGGGAAAAATCTGATTTTTGGGATTTTTGTTGTTGCTAGGACATCTCAGTCCGGATCTGGTCACACCCTGGAGATCTGGGGCAGACATCTCCTATCATCCTCATCATCATCTGCATCATCATATCCCAGATTTTCCTTGCTCCAGAGGACTCCAGAGGGACCTCAATCTCACCCTGGCGTTTTTTCCCCTTTATTTCACCCCATTTCCACCAGGTCCAGCCCAACACGGGGGCTTTTTAAGCTTTATTTAACTTTATTTACGCCATTTTTGCTCCCATTGGTCTCCCCGTATTTCCCTGGATTTCTGTCCATTCACCCTTGCGTTTAATCTTAATTTCCCTATATTTTTCTCCCCTTACTGCTCAATTTCCCTGGATTTAATCTCAGTATCCTGGGATTCTTGCTCCCCTTGTTCTCCCCATCACTCCCCTGCATTTTTCCTCGCTCTTCTCTGGGTTTAAACCCCATTTTCCCGGGATTTTCACTCCGCTCGCACCTTGCTTTCCCCATCACCTCCCTGGAATTTTTCTCCCCTTGGTTTCCCCGGATTTTTCCCGCTCTCGCCTGGCTTTAACCTCAGTTTCCCGGGATTTTCGTGTCCCGCCGCGGCCGCGGCTCCTTCCCCGGCCGGAGGAAGATGAGTCACGGGCGGCTCCGGGGGAGGAGGAGACGCCGCAGAAACGTCGCTTCTCCCGAAAACCTCTTTCCGAGAAAAAAAACCACCCAGCTTTTCTCAAAGCTCCAGCCGCGAAAAGGAGGGGAAGGAGCGGCTCAGCCGACCCCAAACCGCCCCAAAAACTCTTCTGGGATGCCCAGGGGCGGGCACCTCAATTCCTGGTGCAGAAAAATCCCCCCGTACCTTGATTTTCCAGGGGCTGGCACGGCTCGGGATCCTCCAAAATACGGGAAGGCGCTGGGGAATCAAGAAGTAAGATGATTAATGCCATGCTGAGGGGCTCAGCCCCCCCCAGAAAAAACCCCAAAAACCCGAATTGGGACTTTGAACGTGGTTTAAATGGGGCGCTTAATCATGAGAGCAGCCAGACACCCCAAAATCACCTCACAGGAAACGCTAAAATCACCTCACAGGAAACGCTAAAGTCACACTGACACCCCCACGGCACCCAGGAACCCCAAAATCACCTTACAGGAAACCCTAGAGTCACATTGACACCCCCACGGCACCCAGGAACCCCAAAATCACCTTACAGGAAACCCTAGAGTCACACTGACACCCCCACGGCACCCAGGAATTTCCCGAAGGCCCCCCAAAAAGGGGGCGCCCCAGAGGGGGGAGCACAGCGGTGCCTTTCCGGGATGTGGGGCCGCCCCCAAACACCCCAAAACTCGCGGATCTCTGGGGGCGCTCGGGGCTGAGACCGGACAATCCCCGAGCCCCCCAAAACCAGGAGCCGCCCCCGGAACGGGACGGGGACACCCCAACCCTAAGGAGGATCCCAATTTTGGCAGGGAAATCCCCAAATCCCCGGCTCAGGGGGTCCCACAGGGGACCCCCGACCCCTCCCAGGGTACCGGGGGGGTCAGACACACACGGGACCCCCAAACCAGGAAGCACCGGGGAGCCTGAGCGCCCGGCCCGTGTCGCTGCTGCCGGCGGGGACAGCCCGGGAGCTGGGGAGCACCGGTCACCCCCAGGGCCCCCCACCCCCAACAGCCGCCCCCGGTTCGCCCGCAGCGGCCACCCCCGCGTCCCGGGGAGCGCCGGATCACGACAGGGGCGGCGGGCGCTGGGACGGGCTGGGCTTGGCCCGGCCCCGGTGTCCCCTGCCCAGTACTTGAGCTCCGGCCCCGGTGTCCCCCCCTGGCCGGTACCGGAGCCGCGGCTCCGCTGTCCCTACCCGGTACCGGAGCCCCGGTGCCTCCTGTCCGGTACCTGAGCTCCGGTGCCCTCCTGCCCAGGACCTGAGCACAGCCCCGGTGTCCCCTGCCCGGGACGTGGGCCCCGGCTCCGCTGTCCCTGTCCGGTACCTGAGCCCCGGCGTCCCCTCCCTGCCTGGTGCCGGTGTCCCGTGTCCGGTGTCCCGTGTCCCCTTCCCGGTACCTGAGCCCCAGCCCCGATGTCCCCAGCCCCGATGTCCCCAGCCCGGCACCTTGAGCCCCGGTGTCCCGTGTCCCGTGTCCCCTGCCGATACCTGGGCCCCGCTGCCGCCCCAGCCCCGCCCGCTGCCGCCTTTTGACGGGAACCGGCGCCCCGGCCCCGCCCCCTCCGCGCCCCGGCCCCGCCCCGGCCTGCGCGGCACGGCCTCGGCCCCGCCCACACGCGCCATATAAGGCCAGAGATGGGCGCGGTCACGGCGAAGGGGGTGCGGCCTTGCGCGCGGCTACCCCGCAGCGCGGGGGCTTCCCCGGGGGTCCCGGAACCCGCTGCCCCCCGGCCCCCGCTGGCCACCCGGCTTCCTACTGACCACCCGGCTTCCTGCTGGCCACCCGCTGCCCCCCGGCCCCCGCTGACCACCCGGCTTCCCGCTGTCCGCCCGCTGCTCGCCGGAGCACACGGTGCCCACCCGGTGCCCACCCGGCTTCCTGCTGAGGACCCCGGCCCCGCTGCCCACCCTGTCCCTGCTGCCCACCCGACCCCTCTCCCACACCCGGGAGAGCCCAGCTGGGCAGGGCACTCTTGGGGTGCCAGCGCCCGGCGCTCCGGGGGCTGCCCCCCCTCCCGAACGCCCGGTGAGCTCGGGCAGCCGATCCAGCTCCCGGTGAGTGCCCGGTGCTGTACCGGGACGGAATAAACGCCACCAGCAGCAGAGTGCCACCCCCAGCACCCTGGGTATTTGCAGGCTCCAGCTGCTCCCGTGGTCCCCACAGAGCCCGAGGGTGATCCGAGCCTGCGGATTTGGCTGCTCCTGAAGGGTACGAGAGTATTTGGGACAGAGCAAGAACCGACCTTGACCAGCCAAAATCCTCTTATTGGTGACTCTGAATGTGGGATTTTGGGCAGAGCCAGCTCAACCCAACCCAAAGATGCTTCACTGCCTGTGCACGCTGCATCCCAGTCTAAAAAATCGGGATATTCGGCCATTTCCCCCTTTCCATCCTCAAATTCCCCCCCCCCCCCGGGATGCAGCCACCTGCAGCACCGAATAGAGCAGCGAGAGGAGCTCCCAGAGCAGCCCTGCTGCTGCTCCAGGGTTTATCGGGTGTCCCCTAAACCCAAAATCCCGGGAGCAAACGAGCCCCCGGCGCAGCGGAGCCCCCGCAGCCGAGGGCACCGGGTTCAGCCGCCGCGGCTTGCGTGGGGAAAACGCTTCGAAATCGCCTTTAAATTGATTTAATGAGGCCGAGGAGGGGAAAACAACGTCTGGGAAGAAATGGGAGCTCATCAGAGGCAATTTCGTGGCGCAGAAGGATTTCGGGAGGGTGCGGAGTGCTGGAAGCTGCTCATCCCCATCCCGGTGCTGCTGGGATCGCAGCTCTTTCCATGCCAAAAAATGTCCCAAAATCTCCCCAGGCTTTTCCCCGCTGACACGGCCGTGCACCAGACCGGAGTGACAAATTTTCCATTCAAATTTTTACCTTTTTCCCACTGGGAATTTGTGCCCCCCGAGCTCTGGGGAAAGTTTGTGGCCGAGGAGGGTTTGAACTCCCTCCTCTCTCCTGACTCCCTGCTGCTTTTCTGCCCTCAATCCGCCCGGCACGAGGGGTTTGGGGCCAAATCCCGGCTCTGCTCCGCATCCCCGGGACAGCCGGCCCGGGCAGGATCTGGGAGGATTTAATTCCTGCCTGGGATTTCATTCCTGCCTGCAAATTCCAAGAGCCGCGAGCGGGAGCCGCGGTTTTAGCCTGGAGAAAGGGATCGGGGGGCTGGGAGAGGAGGAGGAGGAGGATGGCCCGGGGATGTGGAGTGGCGGGAACGGGGATGCCCAGATCTTCATGGAATGGTTTGGGCTTGGAAGGGGCCTTTGGGATCGACATTGCCACCCCCGGAATTGTCACCGCACGAGGCTCGGATCCACCTGGGAGGGCGGCACGGGTGGGACAAACGGGGCTGGATGAGCTCCAAGGTCCCTCCCAAAAAATCCTGCGATTCCACGATCCCGATCCAGGGCTCAGAAATACCTGGGGGACACACGGAAAAGAGGGGAAAGCCCCAATCCGATATTTCCCTGTCCTTGGAGCAGCGATCCGTCATCCCGGAGGATGGGTCCGACTCGCCCCATCCCGGGAGAGCGGAGATTTCCCGGGAAGCGCTTCCACAATCCCGCCTGCAGGCTGGGAAAGGAGCTTTCCTCCTTCCGCCCATTCCCGCTGGGGTTGGGGGCAGGAAAAAAACCTTGGTAAAAAACCGGGATCCAACCCAGGACGCGACAGGAGCCGAGGGGAGGCTGCGGGGGTAATCCTCGGTTCTGTCCCTGCTCTGGGAATTCTCTGCGGGCTCGAGCTGATCCCAAAGGACTGGCAGGGATCTCTCCTTTCCCGATCCCTCTCCCTTCTCCTTCTCCAGCCCTTCATGCCACTGCCCCCGGGGCGGCGCAGGGAGGAAGGAGAGCCGGGAATTCTCCCCCTGCCTGAAATTTCGCTCCTGGGAAGGAGAGAAGAAATGATCCATAAAATTTCCATGGGATCCGTCTCCCGCGGCCGGACAGGCGGTGCCTCTGGAGCTCGCAAAATATTTTAATTTTATTTTGACAGTCTGGGTGATTGGGAGAGGAGGGGTTTCGTTTTCCATCGGTTTTCTCTCGGGTGCGGTGGGAAAAAGTCGCACGGGAGGGAATTCATCGAAGGAAAACGGAGCCGGGAGCAGTCGGGGCTGGGGGGCGGTGGGAGGGAATGGCCTGGGGGCGTTTTCCCCCACAGATTGAGGGGTGCTGGGGGTGATGCTGGGCTGGACCGGGACAGGGGGCTCGGACTGCTCGGGACCGCTCCGAACCGGGACAGGGGGCTCGGACTGCGCGGGAACGCTCCAAACCGGGACAAGGGGGCTCAGAGTGCTCGGGACCGCTCCGAACCGGGACAGGGAGCTCGGACTGCGCGGGAACGCTCCGAACCGGGACAGGATGGGGGGCAGAGTGCTCGGGACCGCTCCGAACCGGGACAGGGGACTCGGACCGCTCGGGACCGCTCCGTGCCGGTGTGGGGCCACCCCGTGCTGGGAGCGGGGCTCTCACACCGGCGCGGCCCGAGCCGGTACTGGTGTCACGGGGCTCAAACTGGGACAGGGATCCCCAAACTGGGGCCCGTGAGCCCCATGCCGGTTCCAGCCTCCATCTCTGCGCACGCGCGCTAGGGAAGAGACGCCCCCGCTGCGCGCACGCGCGCGATTTACGTCACGCCCCGCCCTGCCACGCCCTGCCACACCCAACCGGAACCACGTGTTGCTTATGCGTGTGCGCGACTCTGACCACGCCTATCACATGCAAATGAAGGGTGTGGTCACTGTCTCCACCCCCAATAGTTAGCGCGCGCGCTTTGGGTGAAACGACGGGGCGTGGCTAGCTAAACCCCGCCCTTCCTTGTGACGGAGAGTCAACCAGATGGGCGTGGTTTGAGAAACCTTGCCCATTACACGTGACGGTTAATGGGCGGAGCATGAAGAGGTCCCGCCCCCACTCGCGCGGTTGCCATAGCGACGGCGGCTGCGCGCGGGAACGGGGGCGGGGCTGGGGCGGTGGCGGGAGAGGGGCTCCCCCTGGCGGAGCGCGCTGAGGGAAGGGGTCTGTGAGGGGGCGCGTCTGCACTGGGGGCTCTGAGGGGAGATCTGGGAGGGGACGCTCCTGAGGGAGGGGGGCTCTGAGGGGAGCTCTGGGAGGGGAAGCTCCTGAGGGAGGGGGGCTCTGAGGGGAGCTCTGGGAGGGGAAGCTCCTGAAGGAGGGGGGCTCTGAGGGGAGCTCTGGGAGGGGAAGCTCCTGAGGGAGGGGATCTCCGGGACAGCGGGTCTTCAAAGGGCGGTTCTCGAGGGAGGGGGACCTTGAGGATCAGGGAGTCTCTGAGGTCTGGGTCCATAGCGGGGCCCGTTCCTCTCGTGGGGTCTCGGGGGCTCTGGGCTGTTCCTTAGGGGACGTGGACGAGCCCGGGCCCGTGTCTTGGGCTGGGGGCTGCTGAGGGGGTGCTGCTCTCACGGCAGGAGGGGGTGCCTGGGGTGCACTGGGTTTTGGGCAGCTGCAGATGGAGCCCACCAAGGTGTCCCTTTCTCCAAGGAAGCCCCCTGGTAGATGGGGACACTTTGAGGTGGCTTTGGTACCCCCGAGAGGGGCACTGTGGCTTACAAATGGCTCAAGCCCCTTTAAAGCCCTGAGAGGCTCCTGGTGCCTCTCGCAGGGGACCCAGCCGTGCCCTCAGTGCCACCATGGGCTCTGTGCGCTCCCTGTCCGCCGCCAGCGCCGCCCCGAGCCGCAGGAAGGCCGAGGATGAGGAGGAGGCTTTGGTCAGCCAGGAGCCCATGGAGGACGTGGCCAAGATTCCCTACATGGAATTCATGGGCCAGGACAGCGTCACCTGTCCCACCTGCCAAGGCACCGGCTGCATCCCCACAGGTGGCTGCTCCTCTGGGGCTAAACACCCCAAAACCCGGCTCTAAACAGCAAAAAAAGGTCACTTTTTAATGTGTTATTCCCATTTTGCTTCCCAGAGCAGGTGAACGAGTTGGTGGCTCTGATCCCCTACAGTGACCAACGGCTTCGTCCTCAGAGAACGTAAGGGAGGAGTTATTTTCTTGCTTTAGGGGTTGCTTTCACCCCCCAAAGAAAAGGATTTAAAGTGTGATTTTAAATATTTCTAGCATGGGCACCACGATCCCACTCTCACCTTCCATCCTCTCACTGGAGTTTTGGGAGCAACTGCAAAAAGAACCCGAAATGCTGCTTTAGTTGTTCATTACCCAACCCCAAATGTGCAAAGGGAGGATTTTGAGCCATTTTGATACTAAAAATGTGACAGCAGCTCTTGGCTGCCTCTTCCAAGGAAACCAAACAGGTGGTGGGATTTTTTAGAGTCTGAATTTTGCAGAGGAGGTGAAGAATTTAAATTTTTTTGTTTGTTTGTTTTTTTGTCCTAGGAAACTCTATGTGCTGCTCTCAGTGCTGCTCTGCCTGCTGCTGTCTGGCCTGGGGGTTTTCTTCCTGTTCCCCCACTCGGTGCTGGTGGACGATGATGGCATCAAAGTGGTGCAGGTGTGGTTTGACAGGAAAAACTCCGCTGTCCTCCTGGCCATCACGGTAAGGCTCCCGTGGATTTGGGAAAACAAATCACCAGGGGAACGAGCCAGCAAGGTCACGGTTGTTTTTGTCTCCTCCAGGCCACCCTGAGGATCAGGAATTCCAACTTCTACTCGGTGTCGGTGAGCAGCCTGAGCAGCCAGGTGCAGTACATGAACACCGTGGTGGGCAGGCAGCAGCTCACCAACGTCTCCAGCATCCAGCCCCTGAGGGACAAACTGGTACTGACCGGGAGTTCTGCGAGTTCACCTCGTGATTTCACTGCCCAGGGGCCACAGCTGCGTTTGCTCTGTGCACTGCCCCGAAATGGGGTGGAAGGGTGATGAACCTGCGCTGAAATCTGATTTTTCCGCTCTGTTGCAGGTGAATTTCACCGTGAGGGCAGAGCTGGGTGGATCCCTGTCCTACGTGTAGTAAGGATTTACTGATCCTTGGAGATACCTGGGGAGGGAGAGGGGTGGAGCTGCTTTGATTAAAAATTGGGAGATTGATCTGGAAATCACTCACTGTTCCTGCTCAATTCCTGTGCCAGGAATTTTCTCAAGGTGCTGTGAGATGGTTTTGTTAACACCACAGTGAAAAATACCAGCAGGAGCTGCCAAAAAAACCCCAAATTCCTCAAGTTTCTCACTTGCTGACCAACTTCCTTGATCTTTTCCAGTTTTTTCTGCACTTTGCCCAAGGTGAAGGTCCACAACATCGTGATCCTCATGAGGTGGGTGCCGCTCCGGCTTTGGGTTCTTGGAGCTCTTTTCCCATCTTAAAGATTCTGTTCTGTGGTTCCTGAGTCCCAAGGGAATTCCAGCCACGGATTTGGGCTCTAGGGAGAAAATCCTACTTGGATTTTTCCCCAGATTCCCCCAAATCCACCCTAGGGTCAGGTTTTACTCCAGCCCGGGGGGTAAATGTGGGCTGGAGCACACAGCTCCCTGCAGAGGCTGCAATTCCCACCTTTCCACCAAAACCCGCAGGAATTTGGGGTTTCTTTTGAGGAAAAGTGGTGTGATGAACACAAACCTGCTGGGTTGTCCCTTTGCCCTGCCAGGACCTCGGTGAAGCTCTCCTACATCGGCCGCAGCGCCCAGAGCGCCCTGGAGACCTTCCACTACCTGGACTGCAGCTCCAACTCCACGGCCCCGGCCCGGGCGGCGCCCTGAGGGCACCGCAGCCCCCCCGACCAGCGGCAGCGGGACCGTGAGTGGCTCTGCGGGGACAAACCCGGCAGCTCCTCCGGAGCCCTGCCGGCAGTGCTCCTTCCCTGCCTTTCTGCGGAGGAGTCTGGAACTTTCCTCCCGAGTTGAGGGCTGAAATCCCAGAGGGTTTCGGTGGTTTGCACCTGTTCTGGAAGCTTGGCACCCTCAGGGTGTTTTGGGGTGAATGGATTTGATTTTTGAGAGTAAATGGATTTATCTTTTTCAGGAGAAATGAGTTTATTTTCCTGCTCAGTGGTGGCAGCACCTCAGGACCCCAAAAAGGGACAGTTCCCACCCAGAATGAGCCTCTGCTACACCCTGGAAGGAGGCAAAGGAACCCGAATCTTTGGAATGAACCTCTCCCTCCTTTCCCCCTGTGGCTCCGACCCCTTTGGCATCCAGAGGCTCTTCCCTGGGGTTTGAAATCCGGGAATTTGCTGCTTTTTGTGCTCCACTTCCCAAAGCAGCAGGGATTGGAGGGGGTTCTGTGGGAGGCTGGGATTCCAAGGCCTCCCTGCCGGGAGCTGGACATTCCTGCCAGCCGCTATCCCGAGCAAAATCCAGCTGCCAGCTCGGCCCCCGCAGCCCTTTGGCATTTTGCCCCTTTTTGGGAGTTTTTTTCTGGAATTTCAGCCCTCGTTTCCCATGGGATTCAGGAGCCAGACACAGCTACATGTGAGGGGATCCTTCCTCAGTGGAAAAACTGCTGGATTTTTGGGTGACAGTGGCACAAAATCCACACTTTGCTCCCTTTTCCAGGAGGGGATTCCTGCCCCTGCAGCGTTTGTAGGGCTGAATTCTTCATTAAACCTGATTTGGATCTTTCCGTGTGCTGTCCTTTATTTTCTTAAAGAAAAGCTCTGGATTTGTCCTAAATCCAGTGCTCTGCTGGGATTGCCCCTGTGGTGTTTTTTGCCCCAAAATCCCTGTTTTGCTGATGGATTTCCACAGAATCCCAGAATGGCTTGGGGGGGATGCTAAAACTCATCCCAGGGATGGGGAATCCTCTGGGAATTCCATCCTGGGGCCTCCCTGCCCTCACAGGGAGGAATTCCTCCCCAAAATCCCACCCAAACCTCCAGATCCCAGTGGGAAGCCGCTCCCCTGTCCTGTCCCTCCGTCCTTTATCCCAGATCTGTCCCCAGCTCTCCTGAAAGGTCACCCTGGAGCCTTCCCTTCTCTAGGCTGAAAAAGCCCATTTCCCCAGCCCTTCCCAGGATTTTTTTGGGGGAAAATGAGGGGGAAAAAACTCGACCAGGTTCCCATTCCCAGCTGGGAGCAGTGCCCAGAATCCCGATCCCAACCTCCTTCCCTGGTGGCCAATTCCCACTGAGTTTTCCCTTCTTTATTTTTTAAGGAACAGAAAGAAATCCCAAACTTTGCGTTTTCTCCGTTTTCTTCCCCTCCTGGCTGGGTTGAATCCTGATTTTCTGGGGGTCTCCCCGCATTCCCTTCCCCCCTCCTCACCCCCAGCCCCATCCCACTTTTCCAAAGATCCCGAAGGCTTTTTTGGGAGGGCTGCCCCCAGGAGGGACCCCCGAATTTGCTGCTTGGCTGCGCCAGGAGGGAAAAGATTTGACCCCAAAGCCTCGGTGCAGAGCCCCATCATTAGGAGAGCGTCTCAAAGGCACTTTTGGGTGGAAAATCCTCGTTAATCCCCCAATCCTCCTTAATGAATCTCCCCTGCCAATGTTTTGGTGCTTGGCCACAGCTGCCAGCTGCTGTACTTGAAGCTGGGAGGCTTTAAAACTCAAATTCTGCCCCAAAATGGCTTTTTTAAAAGCTGTTTTTAAAAATCCTTTCGAGTCATAATTTCTCCAAGAGAAGCTTTGCCATCCACAGAGGCAAAAAGAGGAGTTTTGACCCCAAAGGATTGGGGTGAAACTCAGGAATTCCTTGCCCAGGAGCTGCCTGGGGCCTCGTGCAGGAGAGATCTGAGCAGGTTTGGGGCTCTTCGGGGTCACTGGGCTGATTTTTGTCAAGATCATTAAAAAAATCCCATTTCTGAGCTTTTTGCCCGTAACGAACAGCCTGGAGAGGAGAAGAATTTCCATGCGGGATTTTTTTGTGGCACAGCAAGAGGGGAGTCTCCTACTTCCAGTGCTGCAAAACAACCCCAAAATGGAGTTTTTTGCAGGTAAAAAACAGGATAAAATTCGTGGGGAGGAGGGGACAGCCACCCCTTGCCCTGGTGACACCGGGATTGTCCCTAATTATGGGACAGAAATTCCACAATTAAACCTCCTGCTTTTCCAAGAGTTTCTACTTCAAAATTTTTTGCTTTCAAAATTCCCCCCCTTTTTTTTTTGCGGGGGGGGGAAATTTTGCCCCGCCTCTTCCCCCTTAGTTTGAAGTATCCCAACCCAAAAAATGTGCAGTTTTAACCCCAAATGAGGATTTCAATGGGATTTTTTTCCCAACCTAAAGAACTTTATAGTGGTTGAAATGGGGAGGAAATATTTGAATTACTGCAAACACACCCAAATAAAAGAGACTCAACTCAACTTTTACTTTCGACCAAAAGTTTTTTTTTTTTAGATTTTTTTTCATTTTATAACAACAGATGTTAAAAAATACAGACTTGTTTTACAAGAATAGCACCATTTTTTGAGGTTTTTTTTTGTGTGTTTTTTAACTCATATTATACATGAACACTCCTGCTGGGGGGAAAGAGGGAAAATTTGGGGTGAGGAGGGGATTTTTGATACCTGGATTGGTGAAATCCCATTTTTTTCAGGGAAAAAGGGATCACTGACATTCCCACCTCCACCTGACCTCAAAAACAGGTCGTCCAGGAAGAGAATAAATAAATATTAACGGGTTTTTCCTTTGATTCTGGTGTTGGGATGAGGTGGTTGCTCCCTGATTCGGGGTGAGCCCTTTCAGTGCAGAACTTCTCAGCTCCTTTTTGGGGTGGATCCCGTTTTTTGTGTTTTTTTTTTTCTTTTTTTAAGGAATCGGGCCGGGCTTTTTAAAAAAAAACAAACAACAAAAACCAAACCAACAAACAAAAACCACGACAACCAAAAACAAACAACCACACCAAAAAAATCCTTTTTTTTTTTTTACAAGAAGCAGACGGGGCCGAGGTCGACCCCAAACTCCTGCTCGGGTCCCCCAATGTCCATAGGTGCAATGTCCACGATGGGCAGGCGCGAGGTCTTCTGCGAGCGGTACTCGATGACAGTCCTGCCCCACTTCCCCGTGTGTTTCTGAGGGAAAAATGGGCAAAAATGGGGTTATTTCATCTCTTACATCCTCGCCAAACCCTTCAAATCCCAGTTTGAGCCCAAATTTGTCATCAGGCGTAGAGGGACCCCAATTCTTGATGTGTTTTTAAGGAAAAAACGGGTAAAAACGGGGTTATTTAATCTTCTAGAACCTTCCAAAACTCACTTTGAGCCCAAATTTATCATTAGCATGGGAAAAATTGAGTTATTTAATCTTCTAGAACCTTCCAAATCTCAGTTTGAGCCCAAATTTGTCATTAGCATGGGAAAAATGGGGTTATTTAATCCTCCAGAACCTTCCCCATCTCAGTTTGAGCCCAAATTTGTCATCGGGCATAGAGGGGCCCCACTTCTTGGTGTGTTTCTAAGGTAAAAAATGAGTAAAAATGGAAATGGGGTTATTTAATCTTCTAGAACCTTCCCCATCTCTGTTTGCACCCCATTTCATTGTTAAACCCAGAAGGGCCACGTTTCTCAGTGAGTTTCTGGGGGAAAAACACTGGAAAATGGGGTTTGGAGTCCCCATCCCTGCAGCACCCCGGCCAGCTGGAGGTGTGCCCCAAAGCCTGGCCACAGTGGCTCTTGGTGGCAAGATGCTGTCCCCTCACGGGTTGGTGGCTCTTGGTGACAAGATGCTGTCACCTCAGGGGTTGGTGGCACTGGGCGACAAGGTGCTGTCACCTTAGGGGTTGGTGGCACTAGGTGACAAGGTGCTGTCACCTCTCGAGTCGCTCTCTCTGAGCTCCCAGGCTCCTCCCGGCGCTGAGCCCCGCCATTCACGGCTCCTGCCCCATTCCCCTCCCTCCCGGCACGCACCGTGCAGCCGTCCTCCAGCACGCTGTAGGTGAACCTGCTGTTGCCCTCGGCGCGGATCTCGACGTCGTTGGAGCCCTGGATGAGCAGCGCCTTCCTCAGGCTGCCCGACTCCTCGTCCAGGTAGGCCACGCTGTTGCGGCAGTGGTAGGTGACGTTCTGGGAGCCCTCGGTGGACAGCAGCCGCAGGAAGGTCATCTGGATGTTGGCCGTGTTGGGCGCCAGGTCCTCAGCGCCGTAGCTGAACTGCAGGGGGGCGGGAGGCGTTCAGATGGCTTTTTTGGGGGTTTTGGGCTTTTTTGGGGGCAATTTCCAGGGTCTGCCTTCCCAGAGGGGTGTAGCTGTCATGGCCTGATGCCAAGATTTCCATGAAAGTCCCTAAATCAACCGGTTCTGGTACAAAACCCATTGATTTCACCTCGAGGAAGGACATAACTCCAATTTTTTCCATAAAATCCCCTAATCCACCAATATCTGGTCCAAACCCCATCAATTTCACCCCAAAGAAGGACACCTCCCCAGGAGTTCCATAAAGTCCTCTGGATCAACCACTTCTGATCCAAACACCACCTACTTCACCCCAAGGAGGGACATCAACTGCAAGCTTTCAGTAAAATCCCCTAAATTAACCATTTCTGATCCAACAACCACCAATTCCACCCCGAGGATGGACATCAGCTCCAAGATTTCCAGATAACCCTCAAATCACCCAATATCTGACAGAACCACCAAAAATTCCACCCCGAGGATGGACACCAGCTCCAGCTTTCCTGTGAAACTCCATCCCCACCCTTCTCCCTGTTTGTTCTCCGTGCCCATCCCGGACACCCACGTGGAAGCCGCCGTTGATGGTCTCGGCGAACCAGACGTGCTTCTTCTCCTTGGCTTTGCTGCTCCACCAGTTCTTCCTGGGGATGCTGCCGGGGCTGGGGTACACGCACGTCTCCCCCGTGGCCATGTTGCAGAAGACCTTGATGGCATCCAGGGTGCAGCCCTGGTTGGGGTCGATCCAGTAATCGCCTGTGGACGGAGGGCGCGCAGTGAGGGAGGGAGTGACCGCCCGGCCGAGGGGGCAGCGAGGGGGTCAGCACCATCCTTGGTGTCCGGGCAGGGGGTGGAGGGGACGAGGAGGAACAGGGGAACACGGGATGGAGGCAGGGATGGATGCAGGGGGTGGACACGGATGGACACAGATGGGCACAGATGGACACAGCTGGACACAGGGGTGGACACGGGGCCGGAGCCTCTCTCTCTCACCGCTCTTCCAGTCGGGGTGGCAGAGTTTGATGTCTCGGCAGGTCCTGGCCGGGTTCTTGCGGGAGCCCTCGGGGCTGCGGATGCTCTCGATCTGGTTGTTGAGGGCCTTGAGGGTGGCGTCCACCTCGGCGTCGTGCGGCCGCAGCCCCGGCGCCGCCTCGTCCGCCCGCATGTAGCGCCCGGGGTCGGGGCCCTTCTCGGGCTGCCCCAGCCCCGCGAATGCCGACATGTCGATACCGGTGCCGGGGGGCCCGGGGGGGCCGGGCGGGCCGGGGTTCCCGGGGGGACCCTGCGGGAGGGAGGAGCGGTCATGGGGTGACCGGCCGGGGGCTGGATCCCACTGCCCGCAGGATTCCTCTGTCTCCTGCAGGATCCCTTCCCCTCCTGGATCCCTCCCCTCCTGAATCCCTCCTCTCCTGGATCCCTCCTCTCCTGGATCCCTCCTCTCCTGGATCCCTCCTCTCATGGATCCCTCCTCTCCTGGATCCCCTCCTCTCCTGGATCCCTTCCCCTCCTGGATCCCTCCCCTCCTGGATCCCTCCACTCCCGGATCCTGTCTCCCCGCGGTCCCCGCTCACCGCCGGGCCGGGCTCGCCGCTCCTCCCGCGGGGCCCGGGGGGGCCGATGGGTCCGGGCATCCCATTGGAGCCGTCCTTGCCCGAGGGGCCCACGGGGCCGGGGGGACCCTGAAAAACCCCAAAAAGGGCTCAGGGCACAGCAGGGATGAGACCGCCACCCCCAGGTGCGGCACAGGTCCGGGGCGCCTCCTTTCTCCCTTTTCCCCCAAAATTCCAGGACTTACCCTGGGCCCGGAGGGACCCGCGGGCCCGGCAGCGCCCTGGTCTCCAGAAGGACCCTGGGAAGGACGGGAGGATGGAGGAGTTGGGATCCCACGGGAGATGTGGCATTTGGGATTTGGGGTGTGGGGGAGTGGGATTTGGGGTGTGGGGTGTGGGATGTGGGATTTGGGACCTACGGGGGGCTGTGGTCCCAAATCCCAGCACTTACGGGGGGCCCGGGCAACCCCTGGAGCCCGGTGAAGCCCCGGTGCCCCTTCAGGCCGCGCTCGCCAGCCTCGCCCGCCTCGCCTTTGTCACCGCGCGGCCCCTGGGGACCCTGCAAAGGGGACACACAGGTCAGGAGGGGGGTGATCCCAAACCAGGGTGCCAAGCTGCGACCCCAAACTGGGATCCTAGGAATTCCACGATTCCGGGTGGGATTCACTCACCGGCATCCCCCGGGCGCCAGCGGGGCCGGAGGGACCCATGGGACCCTGAGCACCCTGCAGGATAAAGGAGGGCAGTCAAAACCAGCGGGAATGGGATTTGGGATTTCAGGTGTGGGAATGTGGGGTGCGGGATTTGGGATGTGGGATTTAGCGTTCCCAGCTGCCCAGGGTGCGGCAGGTGTTCCCAGTTTTATCTCCTGGGGTCCCCAGCTCATTCCAAGTTCAGCTGCTGGAGCTCCCGGGCAAATCCCAAACCAGGCTCCCAGGAATCCTCAGGAAGATGCTTGGAGCTGCTCCCGGGGCCATTCCCAGATGATCCCAAACAGCTCCGTGCCCCAGATTTGGGATGATTCCCGGCAATTCCCGTCTCCCCCCATCCTGGCGTGTCCCACTCACCGTCTCTCCCCTGTCTCCCTGTTTTCCAGTGGGTCCCACGGGGCCCGGAGCGCCGGGAGCGCCGGGGGCGCCGGGAGCACCCACGGGGCCGGTCTCGCCACGATCGCCCTGGGAACAGGGAATGGGGTCAGGAATTCCGGCTCTGGGATGGGGGCGAGCACAGGCATAATGGGAATTCCCGGGAATTCCAGCACTTGAGGAATCTGGGATGAGCTCACCTTCACTCCTGCAGCCCCATCCCTGCCTGGGGGTCCATCAGAGCCGGGATTTCCCTGGGAAAAGAGGAGGAATTCAGCTTTTGCCTTTGGGATGGGGGGAAAACTCCTTTTTCCAGGCAAAATCCTACAGCGAAAATGTGCTGGGATTTTCTGGGATCAACCTTAAGGCTGTCTCCGCCCAGGGTCAGCCAGGGATCCATCCTGGGTACTCCAGACATTCCTAAGTTTCCTACCTCCCTGCCGGGCTCTCCAGCTGGCCCTGTCAGCCCAGGGGGTCCCACGGGCCCGGGGGGTCCCCGGTCACCGGCAGATCCAGGTGCTCCCTGTTTTCCAGGCTCTCCCTAGAAAAACCAGGAAACCCCCCATGAGTGAGTCCGGGCGGATTGAGGGCAGAAAAGCAGCAGGGAGTCAGGAGAGAGGAGGGAGTTCAAACCCTCCTCGGCCACAAACTTTCCCCAGAGCTCGGGGGGCACAAATTCCCGGTGGGAAAAAGGTAAAAATTTGAATGGAAAATTTGTCACTCCGGTCTGGTGCACGGCCGTGTCAGCGGGGAAAAGCCTGGGGAGATTTTTGGGACTTTTTTTGGCATGGAAAGAGCTGCGATCCCAGCAGCACCGGGATGGGGATGAGCAGCTTCGAGCACTCCCCACCCTCCCGAAATCCTTCTGCGCCACGAAATTGCCTCTGATGAGCTCCCATTTCTTCCCAGACTATGGGATTTTTGGGTTTTTTTTGGGGGTTTTTTAGGGTTTCGCTCACCGAAGGTCCGGGCAGCCCCGGGAACCCGCGCTCGCCGCGCTGCCCCGGCAGCCCCACGATGCCGCGCTGTCCTGCCAGCCCCTGGGGGCCGGGGGGACCGTCCGGACCCTGCGGGGACACAAAGGGGGTCAGCGCCACTCGGGGGCTGGCGGAGGGTCCGGGGGGGGTGTCCCCAAATCCCAAATACCGCGGGGCCGTCCTCGCCGGGCTCGCCCTTCTCGCCGGGGGGGCCGGCGGGGCCCTGCAGCCCCGGGTCCCCTGCTCGGCCCGGGGGTCCCGCGTCGCCCCGGGTGCCCTTGGGGCCGTCCTTGCCCGCGGAGCCGGGGGGGCCGGGGGGGCCGGGGTTACCCTGCAGGAGAGATCGGGGTTAGAGGGAGCTCAGGAGGGGTTTCCACATTCCCGATCCATCCCTGATCCCAGCCCTGGCACTCGGGGACTGGGGAGCGATGGGAATGTCCCTTGGGGAGGGCTGGGTGGTGGCACCCGGGGGTGGCTTTGGTTAGGGGGCATCATGGGGAGCTGCCCGGCCCCCGAAGCTGGGGGTCAGCCATCCTGGCTGATCCCGAGTGGCCCGAGTGATCCCAGAGCTTCCCGAGGGATGCCGACTGTCCCAAAATGAGCTGTTCCCACATGATCCCAGTGTTTCCCCAGTGATCCCAACTGTCCTGAGCGATCCCAGATCTTCCCAAGCAATCCTGGCTGCTCCCAGTGACCCCAGTTCTTCCCAGTGACCCCAGTCCCCCCACAGTGACCTCAGCCCCCCCCAGTGACCTCAGCCCCCCCCAGTGACCCCAGTTGCCCCTGAGTGACCCCAGTTCATCTCAGTGACCCCAGCTGCCCCTGAGTGACCCCAGTTCATCCCAGTGACCCCAGCTGCCCCTGAGTGACCCCAGTTCCCCCCCACAGTGACCCCAGTTGCCCCCAGCTCACGTTGGGGCCGGGGGGTCCGACGCGTCCGGCGGCTCCGGGGAATCCAGTGGCTCCCTGGGGATGGAGGCAAGAGGGGGTCAGACCCCGTCCCTCCCTCCCTCACTCCCCTCCCCCCTCCCCTCCCCCACCCCTGACTCACCGGGGGTCCCTGAGCGCCCCGGGCTCCTTTGGGACCGGTGACACCTGTGGGACCCTGGGAAGAGGCAGAAAACCCATCAGGACAGTCAGGACCTGGAGATTCCCAGGATTCCCGGGATGAGCGATCCCTGCAAGGGCTCAGCCCCAATTCTGGGGGTCTCGGCTGGACCCACCTGCGGTCCAGGAGCCCCGGAGGGACCCTGAGGCCCGGGGGCTCCGGCGTCACCCTTCTGGCCGGGCTCCCCCTGCTCGCCCTTGGCTCCGGGCTGGCCATCGGCGCCCTGGGAAAGAGCCGTGGTCAGTGGGCAGTGGCCACTGGGGACACTGGGGACACTGGGGACACTGGGGTGGACTGGGGACACAACTCACCGGGGGTCCGGCAAATCCGGCAGGGCCGGGGGCTCCGGGCTCTCCGCGCTCTCCCTGGGGGGGAAACGGGGGGAAAATCAAGGGAAAGGGGCAGATGTGGCACTGCCAGCACCAGCGGGGGGACAGGTGGCACTTACGGGGGCACCGCGGGCTCCGGCGGCTCCGGACGGGCCGGGGGGGCCGGACTCGCCCTGGAAAGGAAGGGGGAGTTGAGGGGGATGGGTGGGGTCTGTCCCAGGTGGGGCAGCATGGGGCTGCCCCGGGGATCGGGTGGGATCATCCCCGGGGATCGGGTGGGATCATCCCCGGGGATCAGGTGGGATCAGCCCCGTGGATCGAGTGGGATCTGCCCCAGGGATCAGGTGGGATCTGTCCAGGGGATCAGGTGGGATCATCCCCGGGGATCAGGTGGGATCAGCCCCGTGGATCGGGTGGGATCATCCCCGTGGATCAGGTGGGATCAGCCCCGTGGATCGAGTGGGATCTGCCCCAGGGATCAGGTGGGATCTGTCCCTGGGGATCAGGTGGGATCTGTCCCTGGGGATCAGGTGGGATCATCCCCGGGGATCAGGTGGGATCATCCCCGGGGATCAGGTGGGATCTGTCCCTGGGGATCAGGTGGGATCTGTCCCAGGGATCAGGTGGGATCATCCCCGGGGATCAGGTGGGATCAGCCCCGTGGATCGGGTGGGATCTGCCCCAGGGATCAGGTGGGATCTGTCCAGGGGATCAGGTGGGATCTGTCCCTGGGGATCAGGTGGGATCATCCCCGGGGATCGGGTGGGATCAGCCCTGGGGATCAGGTGGGATCTGTCCCTGTGGGAGCACTGGCGGGGCCACCCCAGTCTCACCTTCTCGCCGTTGGGGCCAGCAGGGCCGGGGGGGCCGATGGGACCGGTCAGACCCTGTGGGGACAGAGGGGACAGTGAGGCCACCGGGGGGCCCTGGGTAGCCACCATGGACATCCCTCACTGACCACCATGAGGAGGAGGCCACGAGGAGTGTGTCTGGCCGGCCACAATGGGCACCCCTGGCTGGCCACCAAGGTCATCCCTGGCCGGCCACCAGGAGTGTCCTTGACTGGCCCCCTCCCGCCCTGTCCCCGTCCCACTCACGCGAGCTCCATCCTTTCCGGGGGCTCCCTCAGGTCCCTTCTCTCCAACGTCTCCCTGCGGGGTGGGACAGGGCCAGCGTGAGCCCAGCTGAGCCCTGGTGGCTCTGGTGGCACCCCGTGACCCTCATGTCCCCATCACTCACCCTGTCCCCCTTGGGACCGGCGATGCCAGCGGCTCCTCTCTCCCCGGGCATCCCCTGCAGCCCCGGGGGTCCCTGGGCGCCGTTGGGGCCGGCGGGGCCGGTGGCCCCCTAAAGCAGCAAAGGGACATTATTGGGGTGTCACCCCCCCCGCGGTGGTGGCACTGCCACCAGCGCTGTCCTCGCCTGTCACCCACCTTGGGTCCGTCGGTGCCGGGGGTGCCGGGGAGGCCGCGGGGCCCCTGCAGGCCCTGGGCGCCGGGAGAGCCGCGCTCGCCGGGGAAGCCACGCTCGCCCTGCGGACAGCGGGGACAGCTCAGCGGGGACACGGGGACACCCGCATGGGTGGCACCGGGGGCGCGGGCAGGTCACTGTCCCACGCTGCCCTGGAGGGACTGGGACAGGAGACAGAACCAGCACGGATCTGGTGGCCCTGGAACCCCCCCGAAGTCCCCACGGGATGAACACGTCCCCTGCTGGGGGGACAGGTGACACTGGGACCCCTCAAAGCCCCCCACAGGGGACACTCTGTGACCCCAACAGGTGACAGGCGTCACTTACCCTGGGACCCACAAGCCCGGGGGCTCCGGCTTCTCCAGGAACGCCCTGTGGGAAGGGGACAAACGGGTTTGGGGTCAGACCTGCAGGATTTGGGGGATCCCGATCCCACCTGGGGGGGGCTGGAGGGTCTCACCTGATCTCCGGGCTTGCCGCTCTCACCGGGGGGACCTGGTGGCCCTGGCAGTCCCTGGGAGGGGACAGGAGCCATGTGAGAACAGTGACAGCAGGACCCTGGGGCTTGGGGTGGCATCACCCCAAACCCCAAACCCCAAACCCCAAGCCTATGAGCTCACCTGGAAGCCGGAGGGGCCGGGGGCTCCTTGCTCTCCCCTCTCCCCCGCCGGGCCCTGTGGGATGGACGCTGCTCAAGGACCACAAAAACCTTTGGGATTTCAGACTTCCCCCACCCCAAGATTTTGGGGATCCCACAAACCCCAGCACCACCAGGCCTGGGGATTTGTGGGTTTTGGGATCCCCCAGCAGATCCAGGGTGGCTTTGGCACAAATCTGGGGTTTTTAGCCCCAGTCTGAGCTCGCCCCGTTGCACTCACAGCAGGTCCTGGGGGTCCGGCAGCTCCGGTCTCTCCGTCCTTGCCAGGAAGTCCCTGAGGAGATGAGAAACCCTACTGAGCCCTAAATCCCATAAATCCTATTCCCCCCTTCCCGTGCCTCAGTTTCCCCCTTTGGGGGCTTTTAGGGTGGAGTGGCACCAAAAGGTGAATTTCTGGGGTTTGTGTGGCAGAAGTCCTCACCCTCAGCCCCGGTGCTCCAGGAAGTCCTTTCTCACCGGCTTTTCCAGGCTCGCCCTAAAAAAAGGATGGAGGATTTGGGGTTCGGGTCCCAGGGAGAATTCCCGGGTATTTTTAGGGGAAAAAGGGTCCTCACTCACATTGGCACCTTTGGGACCAGGGAAGCCCATCACGCCAGGTTGGCCCCGAGCCCCCTGGGGGCCGGGGGGTCCGGGACGTCCATCCTCGCCAGGGGCACCCTGTGGGGACAGCGGGGTCAGTGGGGACAGGGACCGCAAACCCAAACCCACCCCAAACCACCCCCAACCCAAACCCCAAACCCCAAACCCAAACCCCAAACCACCCCAGACCCCAAAACACCCCGACCCAAACCAACCCCGACTCAACCCACCCCCAACCCAAACCAACGCCAACCCCAAACCCAAGCCCCTAGTGGGGTGTTACTTACTGTGGGGCCGACTTTGCCTTGGGGCCCAGCGTCCCCAGGGCGACCCGTGAGACCCTGTGGGGACAAAAAGGGTTTGTGGTGTGGGGGGCATGACCCTACGGCCGTGGGGTGACCCCAAAGGGCACCCCAAAGAGCATGGTGAACAACCCCAAAAGCACCTTGAACAACCCTAAGAGCACCTTATCAACCCAAAACCACCTTATCAACCCCCAAAATCTCCTTAACCACCCCCAAAATCACCTCATTGACCCCAAAAGCACCTTGACCACTGCCAAAACCACCCTTACCAATCCGAAAAGCATGTTAGTGACCCCAAAACCACCTTCACCACCCCCAAAATCAGCTAATTGACCCTAAAAGTGCTTTAACCAGCCCCAAACCCCCCTCATCCATCCCCCAGAACCCACAGGTGCCCCCTGTCCCCGTTTGTGGGGTCACTGCTGTCCCTCACCCTGGCTCCAGGCAGGCCGGGCTCTCCAGGGCGTCCGGGGTCGCCGGTGGCTCCTTTGGGGCCGGCCAGGCCAGCGGGGCCGCGCTCACCCGGGGCCCCCTGGGGAGGATTTGGGGTCAGTTTGGGGGATGGGGGGTCGGTTTGGGGGATTGGGGGTCGGTTTGGGGTTGTCACCCCCACAGTCCCACCTTGGGGCCGGCCAGCCCGTCCTGCCCGGGGAAGCCGCGGTTGCCAGGAGCTCCCTGTGGGGGAAGACGAGGATTTGTGGGGTCAGGGGAGGGTTTTAGGGCCGAGGGAAGGATTTTTGGGATTGGGGCCAGTTTTTTGGGATCAGGGTCGGTGTCTGGGGTCCAGGGCACCACAGACCCTCTCTCCAGGTGGCCCCAAAGGTCCGGCAGCTCCGGGTTCTCCGCGGGCTCCTCTCTTCCCTTCCTCTCCGGCCGGTCCGGGGGCACCCTGGGGTCCTGCGGGGCCCTGAGGATGAGGAGGAAAAGGGGTCACAAGGAGCCTTCATCCCCTCTGGGGACAAAACCCATCCGTGCGAGTCCCGCCCGTGCCCCCCTCGTGTCCCCGCTGGCGCCGGGCGCGGCGGGGCCCCATTGATGGTGCCTAATGAGGCGAGGGGGGAATGTCCCCAAGGGGGGGGAGCGGCCCCTCGGGGGGACACCGAACACTGCGGCCATTGTCCCCCTGTCCCCCGGCCATTGTCCCCCTGTCCCCCGGCCACTGTGCCCCCGCGGGAGGGGGGACGCTGCCCCAAGGGGCCTCGTCAGGGGAACGGCTCGTTAGGGACCGGGAGGCACCGAGGGGAGAGAGGGCCCGGGGATGGACACTGGATGGACACTGGGGTGGGATGGACAGTGGGATGGGATGGACACTGGGATGGACACTGGGGTGGACACTGGATGGAAACTGGATGGACAGTGGGATGGACAGTGGGATGGACAGTGGGGTGGACACTGGATGGACACTGGGATGAGCCATGAGGGGCCGGGGCTGGACACTCCATGGGCAGTGAGGGCCGGGCTGCACCCCTGGCCAGGGGCTCTGCTGTCCCCCAGCCCCACTCACCGTCTCTCCCTTGGGTCCCTGCTCGCCTTTGAATCCCGCGATGCCGGGCTCGCCCTGAGGAGGGGGGACAGTGTTACAGCATCCCCACAGCTGTCCCCACCCCACCCCTGGCCTGGCCTCCAGGTCCTTGTCCCCATCCCATCCCATCCCATCCCATTTCCACCCCCAGTGTTCTCTCAGGGCTCAGGGCCGGGTGACCCTGGGGTGACCCTGGAGTGACCCGGGGGTGACCCGGGGGTGACTTTGGGGAGGGGACATCCAAACGGGAAAGGTGTGAAGGGGCGTGGCCTGGGCCTGAAGGGGCGTGGCCAGCCGCTGGTGGGTGGGCGTGGCGTGGTCAGTGTCGGGGCGCAGTCACTGGGCGCGGCCGGGTCCCCCGGGGGACATCGGAGGTCTCTCACCGTCTGTCCCTTGGGGCCCAGTGGGCCGGTGGCTCCCTGGGGTCCGGGTGGGCCGCGGGGGCCGGGGAATCCTGGAGCGCCGGCGATGCCTGGAGCGCCCTGCGTACACCGGGGGACGTCAGGGACCCCGCCACGGCCCTCAGTGTCCCCAGCGTCACCAGGGTCCCCACTGTCCCCCCCTCTGCCGGCTGTTCCTGTCCTCCAGCAGCTCAAATCCCACCCTGTCCCTGCAGCCCCAGTGTCCCCCAATACCCCACCAGTGTCCCCACACATCTGTCTGTCCCCCGGTGTCCCCCATCCCTGAGTGCCCCACGACCCTCAGGGGACCCGAATGTCCCAAAATCCCAGCGCAGCCCTCGGCACCTGCTCGCCACCCCGGGCCAGTGCCTGTCCCCACAGCCAGGGGCTCACTGGGACAAGCCATCCCTGTCCCTGTCCCCGTCCCCGTCCCCGTCCCCGTCCCCGTCCCCACTCACCGCCGATCCCTTCGCTCCGGGGATGCCATCGGTCCCTGGGTTCCCCTACAAGCAGACCTGGCTGAGCTCCGTGCCTCAGTTTCCCCGGATCCGGCCCCCTCCCCGCCGCTCCCAGCTCAGGGGACAACGCGGGGGGACAAAGCCACCAGGGCGAGGGGACACAGGGACTTACGGGGGCGCCGGCGGGGCCGGGCGAGCCGGGGGTCCCAGATTCCCCGCGGGGCCCCTGGGCACCCTCGGGTCCTCGCGCTCCGGTGGGACCCGCTTCACCCTGGGAGGAGGTGACCAAGAGAGTCAGGGGCGACATCGGGACCCTGCTGTCCCCAGCGGGACCATCCCCGTCCCCTCACCTTGGAGCCGGGGGCGCCGGGGAAGCCGGGGGCTCCTGCGGGGCCGACGGGACCCTGGGGGCGAGAGGAGCGTGAGGGTCCCCCCGGGCCCTGGGGGGCCTTGAGGGACCCCGCTGTCCCCTCCGGGGGGTGACACAAGGGCCGGGGACGCGCCAACCCCCCCTGGACTTACGGGGGGTCCGGCCGGGCCCGGGAGGCCGTCGTTGCCACGAGCGCCCTGGGGGGAGACGGTGCCGGGGTGACCGGGGGGTCCCCAGGGCGGGGGACGGGTCCCCCCTGCCACCCCCAGGTGCCACCGGCGCCGCAGGTGACACCGCACTCACCGCAGCGCCCGAGGGACCCGGGCGTCCTCGCTCTCCGGGCAGCCCTCGGGGACCCTGTGGGGACAGAGGGTGACAGGTGAGGCTCCGGGGGGTGCTGGCCCTCGCCGAGCCCACCCACGCGGCCGTGCCTCAGTTTCCCTCTCGCAGCGCGCACTCACCATGGGGCCGGGGGAGCCGTTCTCGCCCGGGGAGCCGGACTCGCCCTGCGGGGAGGGGACACAGGTGAGCGCGGGGAGGGGACGGTCCCCTGGCGTCAGCAGGACGGCCACCAGAGCCAGGGGACCGCCACCCCCGCGCGGGGACAGCCGCTGCACCCCGGGCAGTGTCCCCAGCCCCGGGGACTGCCACCCCCTCTCACCTTGGCTCCAGGTGCTCCCGCCTCTCCCTTGGCGCCGTCCAGGCCGGGGTAGCCCTGGGGACAGCGACACGGCGGGGGTGTGACAATGACAGAGCCGCTCCGGGGCATGCGGGGGACGCGGGGACAGGGAGGGGACGCGCACTCACCCGGTGGCCTTTGACTCCAGGCAGGCCGGGGGTCCCGGGGAAGCCACGAGCGCCCTGCGGGCAGCGGAGAGGGGAGAGTTGGGGACAGGGAGGGCACAGGGAGGGGACAGCGGTGGCTTCGTGGCGGGGCCACCGGTGCCACGCTCACCTGGGGGCCGGGGGGGCCGCGCTCGCCGGATTTCCCGGGTTTGCCGGTCTCGCCCTGCGGGGAAAAGGAGATTTCTCAGGGGTTGGGGGCACAAAAATGTCACTTTTTGTCCCTTCTCAGCCTGGCTGCAGCGACTGCCACTGCGGCCGAGTGTCACCAACGTCACTCACGTCGTCACCGGGTTTGCCGGGAGGTCCCGGAGGTCCCCGGGGACCCATCGGACCCTGAAAGGGACAAAGAGGTGGCGATGAGCGGCGCTGGGGGCTGGCAGTGCCCGGGTTTGGGGGGTTTGGGGACATTTGGGGACACTCACAGCAGCGCCTGGCTCGCCGGGCTCACCGGGGTTGCCTTGGAATCCTTGGGGACCCTGCGGGGACAAGGTGACATCAGCGGGGGTGGCACCAGCCGGCCCGGACAGGCCGAAATTTGAGGAGGGGGGCGATACTTACCGGGGAGCCGGAGGGGCCGGGGGGGCCGCGGGGTCCCATGGGGCCCTGGGGGGACACAGCGATGTCACACGGGGAGGGGACACCGGCTGGGGACATCCCCGAAGCCACCAAAGACCACCCAAAACTGGGGGTCCTGGAGCGGGGTCCCAAATGGGATCAGTCTGCACGGAGTGGGGAGGGGGTTTGGGGGTAAATGAGGGGGATTTTGGGGGCTTTTGGGGTGACATTACCATGGGTCCCTGCATGACGCCCATCTGAGCCCCTCCAGCCTTCTCGTCGAAGCTTCCTGCCATCTGAGCCGCGAAGTTCTGCCGGGGAAAGGGGGCTCAGCACCCCGGAGACCCCAAAAAACCCCGAATTCCCATCACAACCCCCCCAATTCCCATCAAAATCCCTGCTACTGCACTCAAAACCCACCCAAATTCCCTCAACTCCCCCCAGATTCCCTCAAATCCCAAAATCCCCCTCAAAACCTCCCCAAATCTCTTCAACCCCCCCAAAATCCCCTCCAAATCCCCCTCAGTTCCCACCAGAGCCCCATGAAACCCACCCAAATTCCCCTCAACCCCCTCAAATCTCCTCAATTTCCCCCCAAACCCCCCAAATCCCATCTACCCCCCCCCCCCCCAGATACTCACCCCCCCCAGGCCGGGGGGTCCCGGGGGTCCGGGGGGTCCGGGGGGGCCGGGATTTCCTGGAGTTCCGGGCTCCCCATCCCTGCCCCGGGGGCCGGGGGCGCCCTGGGATGGGGGGAGGGACAAAAAAAGTGATTTTTGGGGGGTTCTCAGCTGATTTTTGGGGTTTTTTGGGGGACGTCACAGAGGATTTTGGGAGGGTCACTCTGGATTTGGGGTATTTGAGGGGGTTCCTTTAGGGATTTTTGGGGGTCCCTCTCACCTTCTCGCCCTTCTCGCCGCGGTCCCCTCGCTGTCCCTGCTCACCTGCGGGGCCCTGCGGGGGGGAGGAACAGGATGGGGGGGGGGGGGTCAGGAGTCCCCTCCCCCCCCTACCCGCCCCTCCCCCGCTCTCCCAAAGCCCCCTCCCCCAAAATTCCTGAGATTTCCCGGCCTGGAGCTGCTCCCACCTGCGGGCCCGGGGGTCCTCGGGGTCCTACGACCTGCAGGGACACAAAATGGGGGGGACATCAGTGCTGGGGGGGTCCCACCCCCTTTTTGGGGTCTGCCAACCCCGCTCCTCCCACCTCAGCCCCTTTTTGGGGTCACACTCACATCTTTGATGTCACCGGGTTCACCTTTCTGTCCCTGGAGAGAGAAGCAAAGGGTGAGACCCCAAAACTGCCCCGAAATTCCTCTCTCTGCCCCCCAGGGATGAGCACAAAACAGCCCCAAAAGCCCCCCAAGGCAAAGCAAAGATGAACCCAGAGACCCCCAAAACCACCCCAAAATTCGGGACAATTGCCCCCCAGATTCACTCACCTTGGGGCCGGGCTTCCCTGTAGGAAAACAAAAAAAAAAAAAAAAAAAAAAAAAAAAAAAAAAAAAAAAAAAAAAGAAAGAAAAATTAATGAGAGGACACAGGAATTTGGGGTGGGGGCAACACGAGGAGGTGGCTCCATCCTGGTTCAGCTGTTGGGCCAAACTGGGGGCACTGGGGGCTCCCCCAAAGCGGGGCCAGCAGCGAGGGGGGCGAGGGGGCTTTTCATGGGGGTTTGGAGGCTTTTTGGGGGTGCTCAACCCTTTAGTCCCCCCCAGCTGGGGCAGGGAAGGGTTAAAAAAAGGCAACTTTGGGGGTTTTGGAGGTTTGGGGGAAGCGGGTTTGGGGTTTTCCTTCATTTTGGGGTGAAGTTCCACAACTGGGAACCCTGCCTGGGGCTTTCTGTGGGGTTTCCATTCATTTTGGGGTGCGTTCCCACAATTTTGGGGGATTTCCACCAAAGCCCTTCTGCCGGGGGAAGGGGGGGGAGCAAAATCCCCTCCCACCACCCTTTCCCTCATTTTTCCTCTGTCTAAAAGCCCCCAAAACCTCCAAATATTCAACCAGGGCTAAAAACCTCGATGATTTTTCCCCTGGGGCAGATTTTTCCCCATCGTTTTGGGGTGAAGTTGCCTTTTCCCCGCGCTGCCGCATGGATGGCGCCATCCATGGCCGGGTAATTTATTTATTGACTCGCTAATGAAGGGAAATAAATAAATTACAACCGCTGGGCTGCTCGGTGGGGCAAATGGGGCAGCACTCTCCGAAGGGGATCTCGGGGCTGGGGCAGTCCCGCAGCTCCTCGCACATGATCTCGTCGCACAGCACCGTCCCCGTGTCGCACACGCAGATCCGGCACGGCTCCGGCTTCCACACGTCCTTGTCGCTGTAGCGGTGCCCGTCCTGCAGGCAGCTGCCAGCCTCGGCTGCGGGGACAGCGCGGGGACAGCGTGGGGACAGCGCGGGGACAGCCAGCAGGGGGGTGGTGGCACTGCCAGGCTGGCTGGGAGCGCGGCGGGGAGGAGGAGGAGGAGGAGGAGGGGGAGGCCGAAGGGGCCCCGCAGCCCCCAGTGAGGGGGGACAGCTTGGGGACAGCCAGCAGGGAGGTGGTGGCACTGCCAGCCCCGTCCTGCAGGCAGCTGCCAGCCTCGGCTGCGGGGACAGCGCGGGGACAGCGCGGGGACACGCGGATAAGGGGGATGGCACTGCCAGCCTCGCCCTGAGCACCAGGAGGAGGAGGAGGAGGAGGAAGGGGAGGCCGAAGGGGCCCCGCAGCCCCCAGTGAGGGGGGACAGCAGCAGGGGGGTGGTGGCACTGCCCGCCCCCTCTGAGCGCCCGAAGGGGACACAGCCCCTAGAGTGACATCCCCCGCCCCCCCGGTCCCCCTCCCGAGTGTCCCCGCAGCTCTGGTGGCACCAGTGTCCCCACGGGCTCGGGGACAAGGGGCCTTGGTGTCCCCAGGCTGAACTCAGGGGTGACCCAGAGGTACCCAGGTGATCTGGAGGGTCCCGGGGGTCCCCCAGGGTCCCCAGGAGGTGCCTCGGGGTCCCCAGGCTGCGCACCGGGGCTCCCAGGTGTCCCCAGGGTCCCTGGAATGTCCCCAGGGTCCCCAGGGATGTCCCCAGGACACGGCCCAGGGCTGCACCCCCATCCCCAGCCGGACCCTGTGACCCCAGCTGGACCTCGCTGTCCCCTGCCTGTCCCCAGCCGGTCCCCTGCCTGTCCCCTCACCAGCCTCACCGCCTGCACCCCCGGCTGTCCCTCTGCCCCCTCACTGTCACCTGCTGCCCCCATGTCCCACCTGTGCCCCTCCGGCCACCTCGAACTGTCCCCTTCCTGTCCCAGGCTGTCCCTGTCTGTCCCTACTGTCCCTAAACTCCGTCCACGCCACACACCTGGACCCCAAACTGTCCCCAGTGTCCCCACCGTGTCCCCCACACACCTTGTGCCATCCTCCAGTTCCCACGCTGTCACTCCCTGCCCCACCTTGTCCCCTGACTGTCCCCCACGCTGTCTCTCCCTGTTCCACTTCATCTCCCGGATGTCCCCAGCTCTCCCCGTGCCCTCCCTCCCTGTCCCCCACTGCTCCTCCGCGCCACCAAGGTTGTCCCACATTTCCCTGACACTTTCCCCGCTGTCCCCCGCTGTCCCCCCTCTCCTCACGCTGCTGTCCCCAGGGCTGCCTCCAAACTTTCCCCCTTTGTCCCCGCGCAGTCCCCGGTGTCCCCACACTCCGCTCTGTCCCCTCCCCGCCACACTGAGACTTTCCTGTATGTCTCACGCTGTCCCCCGATGTCCCCTCGCTGTCCCCAGCCTCCGAGCCGTCCCCCCCGCCGCTCTGAAACTTTCCCTGTCCATCCCAAAGGTCCCCCATTGTCCCCCGATGTCCCCTCGCTGTCCCCATCCTCTTTCCGCTCCGTCTCCCCTCCTGTCCCCATTGTCCCCCGATGTCCCCTCGCTGTCCCCATCCTCTTTCCGCTCCGTCTCCCCTCCTGTCCCCAGTGTCCCCCGATGTCCCCGCGCTGTCCCGTCGCTGTCCCCCCCCCTCCCCTTCTCCAACTTTCCCTCAACGTGTCCCCCTCACCCCCCCGGCCATGCCCCAAAACTTTCCCATCCCTCCCCGCTCTGTCCCCCGCTCTGTCCCCGCTCTGTCCCCTCTGTGTCCCCATCCCCGCCACTCACGGAGGTCCCGGTCCTGCGCGGCGGCGGCGGCGGCGAGGCAGAGGAGGAGGAGGAGCAGGAGCCCGGGCCGGGGGGCGGCTCCGGGGGCCGCGCCGGTGCCCGCGGGGAGCGAGCGGTGCCCGCCGGGGGCCGGGCGGTGTCCGGGCATGGCGAGGCGGCTGCGCCCGATCCGCGCCCGGGGCCGGCAGTGCCCGCTCGGCCCCGCGGCCCCGTTTAAGTCCCGGCCCCGCCGCCCCCCGGAGCTGTAACCCGAGCCGGGCCGGCCCCGCCGGGCCCCCCGGACCTTCCCCCGGTGGCTGCGGACCCTCCCCCGGCCCCCGAGCGGGGCCGGCCCTCCCGAGCCCTCCTCGGGCCCCCCGGGCCCTCCCCCGGCCGCCGGCGGGGCCAGGGCGGGCGGAGGGAGCCGTGCTCGGGGGGGTGTGGGGTTTGGGGGGTGTGGGGTTCGGGGGATGTGGGGTTCGGGGGATGCGGGGTTCGGGGGGATGCGGGGGGTGAGGCGGCGCAGCCCATCCCATTTTCCCATCCCATTTTCCCATCCCATTTTCCCATCCCATCCCATTTTCCCATCCCATTTTTACTCCATCCCATCCCCATCCCATTCCCGGGTCCTGGGAAAATCGGGATGCCCCCGACCCCGCCCCAGGATGGGATGGGACCCCCCCCCACCCCAGCTCCGTCCTCCCCCCCTTCCTGGCGGTGTCCCTCAATCCCCGCCCCCCTCCGGGGCCCCCTCGGGCCCAGCGCGACCCCTCCCCCTTTCGCTGTCCCCATTCCCGGCGGAATTCCCGGCAGCGACTGTGGGATCAACGGGGGCCACGGGGAAACCCCCCCGACCCCAAACCCAGCGCAGCCCCCCCCCAAAACTGCCCAGCCTGGATCGGGGCCCGGGACCATCCCCTCCCCAAAACCCTCCAAAATCCCCCCATAAAACTCCCCCAAAGTTTTGGGAGTTAGGGCGGGATTTGGGGGGGATTTGGGGGGAATTTAAGAGAGTTTTGAGGGAGTTTTGGGGCAGATTCTGGGGGAGATTGGAGGGATTTTTTGGGCGGGGTTTGGGGGGAGTTTTGGGGGTGTTTGGGGGCGATTTGGGGGATTTGGGCGCTGCCAGCCCCAGCAGGTGGAAGAGCGCTCGGCGTGGCCGGATCTGGCCGGGCTCGGGGCCAGCCTTTGGCTGCGGCCGCCGCTTTCCGATGGAACAGAAAAGTTGGGAATGAATCAAAGGGCCGGGGAGGGGCTGCACGACCCCTCCCCAATTTCGGGGGTGGCTCCGCCGCTGTCCCCAGGGTGACAGAGCCGGGACGGGGCCGGGGACGGCTCAAATCCCCCCGTACCCCCCCCACAAACCCCCAAAAACTCCCTCAAAAGCGGGGTGGGCACGGCGGGCTGGGGACATCGCTTCCCGCGGACACGCAGGTGGCACAGGTGGCACAGGTGACACTGGTGACAGCGCTGACAGACGCTGGTGGCACTGGGGGCACTGCTGAAGGTGGCGGGGACAGAGGTAAGGCCGGGCCCCCCAGTTTCCCCCCCCGGTTTTGTCCCTTGGCCCCCCCCCGGTCCCTGGTGGCCTCTCCAGAGCCTGGGGACAGGAGGGGACAGGAGGGGACACCGGGACAGAGGGAAGCAGAGCGGGGGGCGTGGTTTGGGATCGAACCGGCCCAGGGGGTGGCACCGCCCCATTGTCCCCACGGGCTCCTGGTTGTCCCCACCCCGGTGCCGCCACCCGCCAGCGTCACCCGGCCCCGTCCCGATGGATTTGGGACTAAATTTTCCCACCCCAAACGCCCCAAATCCCCCAGTTTAGGCTCAAAATTGCTCTGGGAGCGGAGGGGGAATTAAGTTTTTACCATTTTCCCAATTTCCTCCCATTTTTATCCCTAATTCCCCCCATCTTTATCCCTAATTTCCCCCATTCCTACTCCAATTTTGCCCTATTTTTGTCTCATTTTTGCTGAAATTTTCCTCCATTTCTGCCCCATTTTAGCCTCATTTTAACCCAAATTTTCCCCATTTTCACCTCATATAAACCTCATTTCTGCCCGATTTTTACCCCTTTTAATCCCATTTTCCCCCATTTCCCCTCATTTCTGCTCCTTTTCCACCCCATTTCCCCCAAATTTCCCCCCACTTTTCCCCCAATTTCCCTCTCATTTCCTCCCTTCCCTCCCGATTTTTCCCACTTTCCCAAACCCCCCAGTCCCATGAAAACCCCAAACCCAGAGAGGGAATTCCTTCACAGAGGGAGGGTGAGGCAGGAATTTATTTTTCCCTCCTAAAAGGGCTTTTTTTTCAACACAAAATCTCCCCAAATTCCATTTTTTCCCCCTCTGGCACCTTGCAATAACCTCAGATCTGGCCCCAAATATTTCCTAGGATCCTTTTGGGATTGAGGAGCAGAAAAATGATCTTTTTCCCCCCTAAAACCCTCATTTTTTACTTTTCCCTCCTAATTTTGCAGCCATTTCATTCCAAATTTTTAGTTATCCCATAACATTTCCTATTAAAAATTAATATTTAATAATATAAAAAGATATAATTTTTTCAGCCTCTAATTGATTTTTTTAGGGGACGCAAAACTCCCAAAATCCCCCAATTTTGTGGCGGACTCATGCGAAAAAAGCAATTTTGAAGACCCCAAGCCCTACAGAAAACCTGATTTTGGGGAGAATTTACCCCCTAAAAAATTCATTGTAGGGACACAAAATTTGCTTTTAAACCCTAAAAAAACCCCAAAATTCCAAATTCCTTTTTTTTCCATTTAGGATCTTCCCTTCCCCTCCTTTTCCTGGTGGGAAAATCCCCAAAATTTCCTTTTTCATCCCAATTTTGGGAGTTTTGTCACACAGAGCCCCTTTGTCCCTTCTCCCCCTGGAAAGGTGGGAAGGGGCCCGAAATGGGGGAAAAATCCGGGAATTTTTGTGGGATGAGGTCAAAGCCTTCCCCCCCTCACGCGGCCTCTTCCTCCTCCTCCTCCTTTCCCTCCTCCCCCTTTTTTGGGATGAAAAGGCGATTTTTTGGGAAAGGTACAAAGGGATCCTTTCAGGGAGCGGGGCTGGGGGGGGCTCAGGGCCCAACCGGGGATTTTTTGGGGGCTATTTTGATTTATTTTGGTTTATTTTGATTTATTTTTTATTTTTTAATGTTTTTTTTTTTTTTTTTTTCAGTTTTTGGGGGGTTTTTTTAGATTTTTTTTTTGTTATTTTCTGTACATTTTTAGGGTCTTTTTGTGTATTATTTTTATTTTTTTCTGGGGGCTTTTGTATTTACTGAATATTTTTCACATTGTTTATGCATTTTTCAAATATTGTTTTGAATTTAAAAATATTTTTGCATATATTTGTATATTTTTGGGGTATTTTTTGTGTATTTTTTATATTTTTGGGGTTTAAAATTTTTTAAAAAATTTTTGGTGCATTTAAAAATATTTTTGAGTATTATCTTTAAAATATTTTGGGGGTATTTTTTTGGTGTGGTTTTTATTTTTGGTGTATTTTGGGGTGAAATGCTGGGAATTGAATGAATGGGTTTGAGGGATACTTTGGGATTTTTTGGTGTCCCTTAAGGGGTTTTTCCCATTTCCAAAGCTCATTTTTCCCCTGGAATTCCCAGATTTTTTCCCTCAGGATCACTCTGCCTTACAGGGGAGTCACTCCACCCTTAAATTTTTTAGGATCCCCCCCAAAACTTGGGATTTTTTTGCCCCCTAAATGCCTGAAATTCAGGATTTTCATCCAACTCCAAACTCTAAAAGTTCCCTTTTTTTTTTTTCTCCGTCTGGAGCGAGGAAGAGGTGAAAAAAAACTCCGGGATTTTGGATCCTTTGATGGCGAATTCTCCCATCCCCCCATCCCAAAAAAACCCTATTTGGGGTGGCACCGAGCCAGGGCCCCAAAAGCCACGGGGACAAAGCCGCCCCTGTGTCCCAGAACCGGAAAAATCCCAAAAAATAAATAAATCCAGGAGAAAAAAAAAAATTAAAAAACCACCAAAAACACCCAAAATCCCAAAAAACCCCGACCCTAAAAGAGATTTTTTGATGGGGGCTGGGCCGAGGGTCCCAAGGTTTGAAGGGAGATCAGGTTTGGGGATTTTTTTGGGATTTTTGGGGTTTTTTTGCGGGATTTTTTTTTTTTTTTTTTTTTTTTTTGCTTTTGGGCAAAACCAGAAAAAAAGCCCAGCGGGGCTGTGGGTTAATTAATTAATTAATGAGGGCTCAGGCCTGTGGGGGATTAATGGGGTCGGGGTCGTTAGGAGGAATTAGGATCAGGAGGCTCCTGGAGTGTGAGGACCCTGCTCCTGCTTGGGGTTAAAAATGGCCCAAAATGACCCCAAATCACCCCAAATTTGGGGTTTTGTGGGAGCAGCCCTGACCTGGAGGGTTTATGGTGAAAAATTACCCCAAATTACCCCGAAGTTACCTCCAAAGTTATTCCAAAATGACCCCAAAATTTGGGTCTGGAGGGTTAAAATGCCCTGCTTGGGGTTTGGGGTTAAAAATGACCCAAAATGACCCCAAAATGACCCAAACTGGGGTTTGGGCAGGTGGGTAGCTCAGACCTGGCTGGATTTGGGGTTAAAAATGCCCCCAAAACACCCCAAATGACCCTAAACTGCAGGCCTGGAGGGCAGCTTGAACTCCGGGGTCTCCCAGCTCAGAATTTGGGGTCCCAGCCCTGAATTACGGGGAATCTTTCCCAGATTTCGGGGAATTTTCCTGCATTTGGGACATTTGTGTCTGATTTTGGGACAGGCATCCCTGTTCTGGGGGCGTCTTTTTGTGGTTTGGGGCATTTTCCCGGGATTTTGGGGCATTTCCCTGGGGTTTGGGGCACTACCCCAGGATTTGGGGCGTTTCCCGGGATTTGGGGCATTTTCCCAGGGTTTTGGGGCATTTCCCCGGGATTTGGGGGATTTTCTCGGGTTTCAGGGCACCGCCGCCTCCCCGGGGCAGCGCGGGGTGGGGCGGGGGGGGGCTCCGCGCCCCGGAGTTTTTTGGGATTTTGGAATCCCGGGGTTCCCGGGAGAGCCGAGCTCTGCCCGGCCCCGCCGCTGCCAACCCCAAGCCCGGCTCTACAAAGGGCGCTTTCATCCCAAATCCCGGCTTTTTCTGGGAATTTTTGTAAAAATAGCGGTGGATCCAGCAGTGGGGGAGGGGCGTGAAGGGACCTTTGTCACCTGGAGGGGGGGGAGGGAATTCCAGGTGGGATTTGAGGGGGTTCCCGGGGAACTGGGGTCATTTTCTGATGGATTTTGGGGCATTGCCTCAGAGTTTGGGGAATTTTCCTGGGTTTTGGGGCATTTCTCCCAGGTTTTCTTCAGCTGAGGATGAACAACCCCAAACTCTGTTCCAGGGGTTCCCACCGTGGGCAGGAAAAGAGACAAATAAATAAATGTACAGCTGCATCTGAACAATGTCACGTGTCAGGAGCTGGCAAAAAAAATCTAAATTATTTATAACCTCATAATTAAAATGTGTTCTTATCTGGCACAAAAAGCAGCAAAATTCCACAATTCCAGTTCTTTTTTTCAGACCTTTTATTTCAATAAAAGATAAAAAAAGTAGGAAACGAATCTGGTATAAAACAGGGGAGGAAATTTGGGATTCAAAGGGACACAAAGGGCTGGGAAAAAACAGGAAAAAGGGCTCCAAAAATTCGGGAATTTGGTACAAAACTTCAGCTCCCAGCTTGGGAAAAATAGAAAAAATTCCCAGCTCCTGCAGGAGAGGGAAAATACAAAAACTTGGGATTTTCCCCCACTTTTCTTCTTAAAAATCTTCTTTTCCACCAGGAAGAGCAAATCCAGAGGCTTGGGAAGCTCCAAAAAATTTTGGGAATAAGTTAATCCAGGGAAAGGGGTGGACAAAGCTCCCCAAATAAATCCTGGTTTTGTTTGGGAAAAATTGGAAGGAATTCCAGGATTTTGGGGGTTTCCCCATGGTTCTGAAGTTCCTGGGATTTGGGAGATTTTTTTTTGTTTCCTGGAAAAAGTGGGAAAAGCAACTGGAAAAATCAACAGGAGCTGCTGGGATGAAGCAGCCTGAAAGGGAGGGGGAAATTCCCAAAAATACCAGATTTTGCTCAGGTTTTGGGATTTATCCCTTGGAAAAGCAAAGCTTGGGTACAAATCCGGAGGAATTCTGGCATTCCAAAGCTTAATCCTGGAAAAAACACCCAAAAGTGGGAATCTGGGAAGAAAAAACAGGATTTGAACAGGAATTATTCCCAGGGATCCCAAACCAGGCTTCCCCCTGGATAAAATCCCCAAACTTTGGGAATGAGGTGGAAAAAAGGGGCAATGATCCCCAAAAATTCCCTCTAGAACCAAGCCCTTCCCCTGCTTTTCCCAAATCTGGGCTTTTCCAACCCAAATCCATGGAGACGCCTCCCTTTTCCCAAAAATCCAGCTCCAAAAAGCCCCAAAACTCCCAAATTTCCCCGCCCCAGCAGATGGAAAAGAGGGAAAATCCATCCTGGAATCTCAAAAAAGAGGGAAAAAACCCCCAAAAAATCCCAACTGTGCTTCCAAACTTTTCTATTCCCCCCAAATCCAGGGGGGTTTTGGGAGGAGCAGGACCCGGAGTTCCTTGGCTGCATCCCCAGGAGAATCCTGGGATTCTTCTGATCCAAATCCGTGGAATTTCAGGATTTTTCTGCCATCAGAGGAGCTTCCTGTGCAGGATTTCCCAGGCCATCCTCTTCCTGAAGTAGGGCATGTGTTGCTTTGGGAATTTTGGGGGAAAAATGGGAAAAAAAATGGGAACTTGAGTCAGGGTTTGCTCATCCAGGGGCAGATTCAGGCTTTTTCCCCCATGGAAAATGGGGAAATTTGGGGCTTTGGGGTTGTGGGAATGGGGGAAAAATTGGGAATTTCTTGGGTTTCAGGCAAAAAATGGTGCAATTTATCCCAGATTTCGCTGGGATTTTGGGGGATTTGGGTTTTTTTCCTGGGGTTCTGGGCCCTGAGGGAATTTGGGAGTGTTGGGATCTGGAAATGCTGGAGGAGGGAAGAGGAATATTCCTGGAGGTTGGGAATGGGGAATTACCCAGGAATTCCTTGGGATTTTGGGGAGGAATGGGGGATTCCTCCCAGATTTTGGGGGGAATGTTTGGGATTTTCCCTCGCATTGGGGTGTGGGAGCTTTTCCCAGAGACTGGGGACAGGGATTTGGGGCCGGGAACGGGAAATAAGGTGGGAATTCCTTGGGATTGGGTGAGAAACGCTGGAATTTCCCCGAATTCCGCCGGAATATTGGGTTTTTCCCTGGCCCTGGGGGTTTCCAAGGTGGGGATGGAGGAATGCGGGGGTACCTGGGTGAAGTTGATGGGTTTGTCCTTGGAGATGCACTCGGCGTAGCGGCAGGCGAACATCCCGCAGTCGCTGCCGTTCATCTGCTGTGGGATCTCCTGGGAAAAACGGGATTCCCAAATTCCCACATCATCCCCCCAAATTCCCCAGGGCCAGGAAAAACCCCCAGATCCCAGGGAAATCTGCGGAAAGAACCAGGAGGGTCCCAGAATTTCTGGCATTCCCACCCAAACCCTTCCCTGGACCCCATCCCTGTGGAAAATTTCCTCTCCCAAGGTTTGGGATTTGTTCCCTCCTTTTCTTCCCAGGAATCCCGGAAGGAAAAGGGCTGGGAATCCAAGGAAATCCTGAATTCTTTGGGAATTCTGGGCTGTCCAAACCTGGCTCTTCTTGCTCAGCAGGGCCCATCCGTTGGTGTCGAATTCCTTCCTTTTCTTATCCAAACTTTCCTGTTTCAGGTACTGCCTGTGGGAAAAGGAGCAGGAAAAGCTGGAATTTGTGGGAAAATGGCAATTCCAGGGTTTTTCTCTGTCTGGCTGGTCCCAAAGGCATTCAGGGTTGTGATTCACAAATCAATCCCCCCCCCCCCAAAAAAATCAAAAATTGGATCAGGAGAGGTCGAAATCTCACGGGGACAAAAACAGGGAGAGAATTCCTGGGAAGAGAAGGAATTTTTCATGTCCTGGAAGGGGAGAATGAGCCTGGAAAAGGGAGCAAAAATGACCCTAAAGGAGCCCAAAAAATGACCCTAAAGGGACCTAAGAATGACCCCAAAAGGGCACAAAAATGGCCCCAAAAGGGCCCAAAAACGGCCCCAAAATTGGGCAAGGTTGGCGCTTCCCAGGCTGGGGAAGCAGGAGTGGGATTTTCCCAGGGAAGGGATTTTACTCACAGCAGGATCCTGCAGGCCTCACTGTTGATCCCCCCCATGGAATCGTAGTAGGTGATGGTTTTTTTTCTGAAATCCACGACCTGCACAGAGAAAAATTCCTTAAAATGGGAAAAAAAAAAATAAAATCCAGGAACGCTTCTCTTGCAAAAAAAAATGCAGGGTGTTTCACACCACAGAAGGATTTCCCCCAAAAAATCCCCATTTCCTGCTCCATTTTTAATCCCTGAATGTCTAAATTAGCCATTATTATTATTATTACTATTATTGTTTTTATTATTATTACTGGTATTCCTCCCACGGGTTTACAACAATTTTGCCCCGATCTGGGTGGTTTTCAGTGTTTCCCCCGCCCAGTCCCACACCGTTTGTGCTGGAAATGACCTCTTTTCCATGGAATTAATTAACAATTCAAGCAGGAATTAATAAATCGAGGAGGTTTTTGCTAAAGGAGCTGAAAATCCCTGCAGGATCCCAGGAGCCAGGGGAGGGAATGGGACAAAGGAAGGGGAAAAGTGAAATATCTGTGGCCTAAATCTCTTCAACAAGATCCTGTGGCTCCAGGAGTTGGTGGGAACAGGGAAATCAGATCTTCCCAAGGGAATAAATTCCCTAAAATGACCTCCAGGTTGAATTTAAGGACTAAAAAACCCACAAAAAGCTGCTCCTACCTTTGTATTTCCCTTTAAACTCGGATTGGAGTCACAAACACATTTTTTTCCCGTCAGCATCACCCAAAACCAACGAAATTTGGGCCCTAAATCCCAAACTGAGGATTTTTTGGGATAATCCAGGCACTCACAGCCAGGCACCAGTGCACTCCCAGGTGGATGGGCACCAGGAGCAGATCCACAGAGAAAATATCCACTTTTTTTGTCCATCTTTTCACAGCTTGGTACCCTGCAGTCTTTAATTTGGTGAAGAAAAAGGTGTTGAAGGCGTGGACTGCAGGCAAATCCTTGTCCTTGCTCCTCTCCATCAGCAAATTCATGTAGAAATTGATGATCTGGGAAAAGACAGAGAAAACAGACAGGGTTTTTGATTTTTTAAGTAGATTTTTATTTATTTTATGAGGGTGTTCGGGTTTGTGGCCCTGTGTGAAGTTAGGGAATCAACGCCCTAAAAGGAGGATTGGCATAAAAACCTTCCAAAAACCCAGGGGGGTTTGCAGGAGCTCCATTGTAGTAAAACATTCCAGAGAAAACCCGAGGATTTTTAGGAATTTACCTTTATTCAAGTCCATATTTAAGATCTACTTGTTTCCCCTGTTCACATCAATCCCATCCTCCCACTAATTCCCCACATAAATTAAATTATTTTTACAAAACGGAGCTTTTCCCACGGATTTATCCCTCCAGGATGGAATCCCAGCCCAGAAATCCCCTCCCAGCACCCAACCCATCCATTTTTCCCTTCCAAGCTGCTGGAAATGGGTGGGAAATGGGAATTGCTGGGTTTTCACCTCGTCGTTGAGCCAGTTGAGGTTGTTGAGGGTCTGGATGTCCTTCCTGGTGATGGTCAGGCGGAAAGCCTCGCTCAGCACCTCGTCCTGGTTCCCTCCTCGGAAAAGGCTCTTGATTTCCTTCTCCATTTCCTGGGGGAAGGGCAGGGGGAATTCCTGCTTTTCCTGACCCCAAATCCCCAAGGGTTTAACACCAAACTGATTCCTGAGCCACCATTTCCCCGGGAAGAGGGCTCAGGCTCCCTCCCTGTGCCCGAGGTTCCTCAGGAGCCCCAGGCTGGCAGCCCCACCTCGGTGATCTCCGGGAAGTCCTCGTCGGCTTGGCCGGGCCGGGCGCGCTCCGGCCCCTGCGGCCCCACGGCCACCGGGATCTCCTTCTCCAGGGGCACGCGCAGGTGCAGATCCACCAGGTCCTGCACGGAGCGCTCCCGCTCCTGGAGGCGCTGCGGGATGGACAGACGTGGAGTCAGGGAAAAGGAGGGTTTAGCGCCAAGAAAATTGGGGAAAACCTCCAGGATCAGGGAGTTAAGCACTTCCAGAGACACCCAACCCTGTCCCCAAGTGCCACATCTGCCTTTCTTCCCGCTCCTGGAGGCGCTGCAGGGATTTGGGATAGGGAAAAGGAGGGCTTAGGATCAGTAAAATTGGGGAAAACCACCAGGATTAGGGAACGAAACCCATCCACAGCCACCCAAGCCTGTCTCCAAGTGCCACATCCGCCTTTCTTCCCGCTCCTGGAGGCGCTGCAGGATCACAGATTTGGGAAGGACAGATTTGGGATAGGGAAAAGGAAGGTTTAGGATCAACAAAATTGGGGAAAACCGCCAGGATCATGGAGTTAAACCCTTCCAGAGCCACCCAAGCCTGTCCCCGAGTGCCACATCTGAATTTTTTCCCCCATTTCCATGGATTCTGACCTCTTTTCCAAGCCCTGACCACCCTCCCAGTGGCAAAATTTCCCGTAGTTTCCAATCTGGGACATGATTCCCTCTTTTTCTTGCTGTTTATCCCAGGATTAGGAAGAACAAAGGCCTAATAAAAGTTGATTTTTCCTGTTTTTCAACTGTTTTTCCTCGGATTGTCCCAGTCCAGGGTGTTTTTCCATGTAATTCTCACCTGGCTCTGGAGCTGCAGGGCCAGAGCTTTCTGCTCCTCTATTTGCCTCCACCTCTCTCTGGCTCGGGAATCGTAGACACTGGTCCTAGAAAAAACAGAATTTTCATGGACAAATTGATTTAAAAAAATCAGGATTTTGGTTTTTCCACCCCAAAAAGTCCCAGAAAAAGCCAGCAGGGAATATTAACTCACAGCTCTTTGATCCATAGCTCGGCCTGGAAAAAGGGGAGGCTGGAAAGAGGGAGAAAGGAAGGTTGGAAGTGACCAAAAATACTGGAATTTCCCCAGAATTCCCTCATTTTCCAAATTCTCACCCTGTTCCTCTCCATTGTCACCTCCCTGTATTCCTAAAAATCCCCCCCCCCCCCCCACCATATCCCACCCCTCACCTTGGAGCCGGAGTCCTGGAATCCTTGACCTTGAGCAAAATGACAGAATCTGACCCTAAAAATGGGAAAAATTCCTGGAGTTCTGTGTCCCTCGATTTCCACCCCAAATACTTCTCAATCCCAAATAAAAACCCCAGACTGGCCACAGAATTTAAATTCCTTTCCCAGGGTTTGGGGTTATTTGGGATTCAGTTTTCACTTTGACTGGGATTTGGGGGATTTTTGGGATTTTCTGGAGTACTTTCATTGGGATTTTTTGGGGAGTTTTTTTGAGATTTTTAAAAAAAATTCATCCCAGATTTTTGGGGGGTTTTATTTGTGGTTTTGCTTTATCTTAGATTTTGGTATTTTTGGGGGGTTTCTGGGGTTATTTCCCTGGCATTTTTAGGAATCTTTACCTTCACTCTGTGCCTCTGCTCCCGGCTCCTCCTCCCGCTGCTGTGGTGCCACGGAATTCTGGGGCTGGAACCCCCCAGGAAACCCTGGAGAGGGGCCCAGGGGGGGATTTTGGGAATTCTGGGGCGGCTCCGGGGAATGTGGAACAGGAGCTGGAATTTTGTGAATTTCCAGTGCCTCGGGATCATCCCTGGGAGCCTCCTGGGGCAGGGAGGGACCGGAACGGGGACAGCGGGAGCTGCAAAAAAAACCCAAACAAACCCAGTTAGGGAAATTCTGGGAAAAGACTGGAGATTTGGGATTTGGGGAGAGGTTTGGGGATTTTTTGGGATTTGGAAAGAGTTTTTGGAGAGGTTTGGGATTTGGGCAGGGTTCTTTGGGATTTGGGCAGGGTGATTTTCAGGGATTTAGAGAGGGGTTTTTGGGATTCTTTGGGACTCAAGCAGGGATTTTGAGGTTCTTTGGGATCTGGGGCAGGTTTTTAGGGATTTTTTGGGATGCTCCCGACTCACAGGTGGAAGGGGAGCACCGGGGAGGGTTTGCAGCTGGAGAATCTCTTCCCGGTCACCATCTGCAGCAGCTGCCGGTAAATCTCCCGCTCCTCCTCCCGCACCGTCTGCGGGAAAGAGCAGGGAAAAAACTCCCCTCAAAACCCTGGAATTCGCTCGTCCCCAGGGATTGCCCCACATTCAGGGGTCTGGTGGAATCCCACGAGGGCAATGCTGAGAAAAGCCTCCCAAAAATTGGGATTTAGGGCTGGAAAACCCCAGGAATTTCGTGTTTAACCCCAGATGTGCCCCCAGCTCTGCCGGAACACCCCGACCCCACAAACCCCTGGGATTTCCCCATTCCCAGCCCTGCCTGAGCACCCTAATCCCATAAATCCTGGGATGTCCCCCCTCCCAGCCCCTCACCTCCTCGGCCGTGCTCAGGAAGCGCCGCGGGGCCTTCTTGGGGCTGCGGCGGCTCCAGGAGGGGCTCGGGGCCGGCTTCAGGGGGAAGGAGGCTCCGTGCAGGGCAGATTTTCCCCCAAAAGCGCTGGGATTCCCGCTGGAAAAGGGAAAAACACCGCGGCGTTGTGGAGAATCCCGAATAAAAGCACAAAAGGTTGCACAAAAGGAGAAATGAAACGCCCCAAATTCTAAATAAAACCCCACAAAATCCCCCAAATAAATAAAAAAACCCCAAACCAAGCCCCCCAGTTGAATCCCCCAAATCCCCCCCTCCAAAACCCCAAATAAAAGAAACCAAGAATCCCAAGCCCCACCAAAAAAATCTCAAAAATCCTTCCCCAAAGAACCAAAATCCCAAATTAAACCCACCGAAAAATTCCCCCAAAAAAAGAAATTACCCCCCCCCCCCCCCCAAAAATGGTCAAATCACAAAACTCCAAAATCCCAAATAAAACCCCCCCAAAATATCAACTGAAGCCTGGAAATCTGAGATCTGCTGCACCCACCTGGAATTTTTCCGGGTCTCCAGGAAGGAGCCTCGGCTGCCCCGGGGCTTGGAGCTCCTCCACTGCCCATTGGCTCCCGGGAATCTTTCTGGAATTTCTGAGAGGAAAAAACACCTTGAATTCCCAGAAAAACCCAAGTTTCCCCCTTTTTTTTAGGGAAAACAGCCCCAAAGCCCAAATTGCAGAGGGAAAACTCACCTGGGGGGTAGCTGAGGGAGCAGGACGAGTTCCCAGCAGGGCAGGAGAAGCTGCTGAGCTTGGGGAGGAAAAACTGGGGGGAAAAAAGAACGGGAAAAAATTCCAATATTTTGGTTAGAAGTGGGAAAATGCCAGGGAAGAATCCAGGAAAATTATAGGGAAGAGGGAGGGGTGTTCCCAGGGTTGGTTTGGAATGGTGGCGGGACATTGCAATTCCCAAAATTCACAATTCCTAAAACCAATAATTCCCCCAATTCATGATTCCTAAGGTTCACAATTCCTACCGATCACAGCTCCCGAAACTCCCCAAATTCCCACTTCTAAAGGTCACCACTCCCAGATCTTATGGAGAGAATTTACGGAGCAGAAAGAACCCAGAAACTGCTGGAAAAATCCTGAATGTAGCAGCTCCGGACCCGCGGTGGGTGCCACAATTGGGCTCCCCATTCCCGGCACATTCCAGGCGGAATTCCCGCGTCGGGAACCGGGAAAACCCGAAACCGGCTTTGGGATTGGACTTCTGGGGTTGCCAGGCTGAGTTTTCCCAGAGGAACCGCGGCTGGAAGTGCCCCAGGAGCTCCCTGGGATGGGGGAATTGGCTCAGATATTCCCAAATCCGCTTCCCGCCCAAACCCCGCCGTCGTTCCGTGAGGGAAGGAGCCGGGGCGGCTCCGGCCCGGTGCGAACGGAGCCCGGGAACGCCCCGGCCCCGCGCCCCCCCCGCTCCGCACCTTGCTCTCGGCGCCGAAGCCCTTGAAGGCCGGGCCGGGCCGGGCCCGCGCCGCCTCCCGGGCCTCCATCCTCATGGGGGGCAGCGCCGCCGCCTCGGCGCCGGGCAGCGGCAGCAGCGGGCACGGGGAAAGGCCCGGCGGCTGCGGAACGCGCTGTGAGGGCAGCGGGAGCGCAGCGGGGTCCGGGAGCGGAGCGGGGCCCGCGGCCGCCGCCGCTTCGCTCCCCTCAGCCGGGCCGGCCGCCGCACCGGAAGCGGAAATGGAACCGGAAGCGTCCCGAGCGCGCGCGGCTCTCCCGGGCTCGGCGGCGGCAGCGAGGAGGCGGCGGCGGAAGCGGAAGTGAGCGGCGGAGGTGAGGCGTCGCCGGAAGCGGCGCGAGAACCGGGGAGCGAGCGGCGCATGGCTGGAAGCGGAGAGCGCCCCCTCGCGGAGTGGAGGTCCAGGGTGGCTGCCAGAGAGGGGGAGTCACCCTGGACGGGGGGTGTGACCCCACAGGCGGTCACTCTGCGCTGGGGGGTCATTCTCTGGGGCTGTGACCCTATAGGGAATCATTCCTGTGTGTGGGTGGTGCCCCATAGGACATCCCCCCGTGAGGATGTCATCCTACAGGCGGTCACTCTGTGTGCGTCCCTACTGCCGATCCCATTGGAGTCGATCCCATTACAGCTGATCCCATTCCAGTTTCTCCCTATGGTCAGTCCTCTTACAGCTGGTCCCGTAATATCCAATCCCAGTAGAACCGATCCCATTACAGTCAATCCCACAGTAGCTGGACCCTACAGCCAATCCCATTACAGCCGATCCCATAACAGCGGATGCCATTACAGTCAATCCCATAACATCCAGTCCCTGCAGCCGATCCTATTACAGCCGATCCTGTCACAGCCGATCCCGTCACCCCGGTCCCATTACACCGATCCCGTTACACTGATCCCATTACACCCGATCCCGTTACCCCGGTCCCATTACACCGATCCCGTTACACCCGATCCCGTCACCCCGATCCCGTTACAGCGCTCCCCGCGGCCAGTGCCAGCTCCCCGCCGTATCCCCGCGCTGTCCCCGGGCCATGGTGGCGCTGTCCCCGGGCCATGGTGGCGGTCCCGGTGGCCCCGGCGCTGTCCCGGTTCGTGGCCCCGGCCGCGCTCTCCTTGGCCGCGTTCCTCCTCCTCCTCCTGCTGTCCTTCCTCCCGCCCGGGCCGAGCCGGCGGCGCTCCGCAGGTCAGTGCTCCCGGTGGGCAGCCGGGACCGGCGCCGGTAACGGCCCCGGGAGGGCCCCGGTAACGCCCGCGGACCGGCACCGAACGGGAGCCGGGAGAGGCAGCGGCAGGGAGCGGGGACTGGGAGCAGTAAGGAAAGCAGAGCAGATCCCGCCGGGAACAGCGACCCCGACCGGTACCGGCCCCGCACCGGGACCGGCGATGAACTGGGACAGGTCAGGGAGAGGCGCTGGAATCAGCAGGGAGCAGGAACCGGCACCGGTAACAGCGCCGGACTGGGACCAGTAACAGCCCCGCACTGGGGCCGGCAGCCAGCTGGAGCTGGGAGAGGCAGGGAACGGGACTGGCACCAGCAAGGAAAGCAGCCTGGAGCCAGTGAGGAGTGCAGAGCCAGTCCCACAGGGAGCACAGACAGGGACTGCTAAGGACAGACTGGCACCAGTAAGGAGGATAAACTGGCACCAGTAAGGAGGGCAGACCAGTAACCACAGGCAATAGAGACTGGGATGAACAGGGAATCCAGACTGGAACCAGTAAGGACAGAGTGGCACCAGTAAAGATAAACTGGCACCAGTAAGGATAAACTGGCACCAGTAAGGAGGACACAGCAGCTCCCACTGGGAACAGGGACTGGGTGGGGACGGACTGGCCCCGCTGAAGAGGGACTGGGACCATTGAGGAGAGCAGGGCAGGGAAAACAAACTGGGACCAGTAAGGAACAGAGACTGGAACAATAAGAAGGACGCAGCAGCTCCCAGAGAGAATATGTACTGGGTCCAGTAAACACAGACTGGGACCAGTAAGGACAGACTGGGAGCACTGAGGACAGCCTGGGTCCCGTAGGGAATCGAGACTAGGACCAGTAACGAGGACTCCCAGTAAGGAGTCCCCCCGCGCCCCCCCGAGCGGGAGTGTCCCGGCGGTGGCAGCGGGGCTGTCCCAGTGTCCCTGTCCCCGTGTTCCTCCCCCAGCGGTGCCACTCTGCGCTGGCAGCGCCACCCGCAGGGACAGAGCCGCCCTTCCCGCCTTGGGATTTGCCCGAATTTCTCGATTTTTTCCAGGCAGGAAAATGCCCCCGAGCCCCGCGGGACCCCAGCACGCCGAGACCCTGGGGGTCGGCAAAGCCATCGCCGTCCTCACCTCCGGGGGGGACGCACAGGGTAAGAGGACCCCAAAGCCCCCGGGATCCAAAACCCCGCCAGAAATCCCTAGAAATTGCCCCAAATGTCTCCCCCCTCCCCCCAAAACTCCCCAAACCCCCTGGAATCCCGAAATCCCCGGGATCCCAAAACCCCCGCCCCAAATCCCCCCTGAAATTCCCACAAAATCCCTAAAAATCCTCTCCCAAGTCCCTAAAACCGCTCCTTTTGAGGTAAAAATTGGGATTTTGATCCCACAGCTGTTGGGGTTTTCCCTGGATTGAGGTTCTGGGAATGACCTTGGGGAGATTTTGGGGTCGGGTGGAGCTCGGGGGGTTTTGCGACAGCAGGGGGGAATTGGCGACAAAATTTGGGCAGGGGACTCCAAGTGGGCACCGGTGGCACTTTGGCACCGAGCCAAAATAATCAGGATTGCCCAAAATTCTAAGGATTCATCCCCAAATTTGGTGTTTTTCCGGGGGTCCCAAGGATGGAGGGGTGGACGGACATGGGGGGGGGGCTGCCAGGCCACGGGGGCCCCCCCGGAGTGTCCCCTCCCCCATCCCCCGTGTTTGTCACCTGTGTCAGGCGCTGCCACCAAAGGTCACCGGGGCAAAAATAACCCAGGCGGTGGCAGCTGCGAGGGGGGACACGGGGGGGGCACGGGGGGGACGGAATGGGGGTGTCCGCTGGGGGGTGGCAGCTGCAGGGAGGTGGCAGGGGTTGGGGATGTCACCGGGGGTGACAGGATGGCCGCGGTGTCCCGCAGGGATGAACGCGGCCGTGCGCGCCGTGGTGCGCGTGGGGATCTACACCGGGGCCAGGGTGTTCTTCGTGTGTGAGGTCAGTGTCAGCTCCAACCCCAAAATTCCACAGCCCCGCTGCAAAGTTTGGGAAAAGGTGTCACTGAATCACTGTCCACTCTGTCCCCACAGGGCTACCAGGGGCTGGTGGACGGCGGTGACCACATCAGGGAGGCCACGTGGGAAAGCGTGTCCATGATGCTGCAGCTGGTGAGGGACACGAACAGGGGGACACACGGACAGGGGGACACTGGGGGATCCCCTCCAGGGCTGGGGGGCACTGGGTGTGCTCCTCACTGGTCCCAGTTTGTCCCTCACCGGCTCCAGTCTGAGCCTGGGCTCAGCAGAACATGACCCAAAAGTAGAGCTGGGATGGGGGGAGAGAGGGAGGGGCAGACACAGGGACGGACATGGGGACGGACATAGGGATGGGATGGGTGGATGGACACAGGGGTGGATGGACACAGGGACAGACACGGAGATGGGTGGATGAACACAGGGACGGACATGGGGATGGGATGGGTGGATGGACAGAGGGATAACGTGGGGATGGGATGGGTGGATGGACACAGGGACGGACAGCCAGCCCCAAGGCCAGCCATGCCCCGCCGTCCCCAGGGCGGCACGGTGATCGGCAGCGCGCGCTGCCAGGATTTCCGCACGCGCGAGGGGCGGCTCCGCGCCGCGCGGAACTTGGTCAAGCGCGGCATCACCAACCTGTGCGTGATCGGCGGCGACGGCAGCCTCACCGGCGCCGACACCTTCCGCGCCGAGTGGGGTGGGCTCCTGGCAGAGCTGCTCAAAACCGGTATGGGGGGACACCGGGGGAGCCCCAAAACCCCCCTGGGGTGAGGGAGAGGGACGGGGGCAGAGGGAAAGGGTTGGGGTCAAAAGAGAAAGGTTTGGATTCAAAAGCACACAAAAATTTGGGGTTTTCCCCCAAAACAGAGATTTGTGGCACTGCTTCCCCCTAAGGGGACATTTTGGGGGGGGTCCCACACCAGGAAAGGAGGGTGTGGGAAGGTTTGTGATTCCAAAAGAGTTTTGGTTCCAAAATCAAGGTGTCCTACACAAAAATACGAGGTTTTGTCACCCAAAGCTGAGTATTTTCCCCCCAAACAATCCCTTTGACACCTCTACCCCCGAGTGACCATCTGGGGATGGCGTCTCCCTCCTGCCCACCCTGTCCCCAGGTGCCATCACGGCAGAGGAGGCGCAGCGCTCGAGCCACCTGAACATCGTGGGCATGGTGGGCTCCATCGACAACGACTTCTGCGGCACCGACATGACCATCGGCACCGACTCGGCGCTGCACCGCATCATAGAGATCGTGGACGCCATCACCACCACGGCGCAGAGGTGACAAGGACACCATCGTTGTCCCCAACCCCCTGGTGTTCCCATTTCGGATGGGTGACGCTTTCTTGTCCCCACAGCCACCAGAGGACTTTTGTGCTGGAGGTGATGGGGCGGCACTGCGGGTACGTGCTGGTGACACCTGGGAGGGGTTCTTGTCGCCCCAAAAATTGGGGGAAGTGGCTCAAAAGCAGTTTTTGGTCCCATTTCAGGTACCTGGCGCTGATCACGGCCCTGGCCTGTGGCGCTGATTGGGTTTTCATCCCCGAGTCACCCCCCGAAGACGACTGGGAGGAGCACCTGTGCAGGAGGCTGGCTGAGGTGGGAGGGAGGAATGGACACAGGGGTGGACACAGGCAGAGAGGGACGGAAGGAGAGATGGACACAGGGATGGATGGACGGACGGGTGGATGATCTCCCCCGTCCCCATCCCTGTTGCCACACCGTGATCCCTCCCAGACCCGTGACGGCGGCTCCAGGCTCAACATCATCATCGTGGCTGAGGGTGCCATCGACAAGCACGGCAAGGCCATCACCTCGGACGACATCAAAACCGTGAGTGTGAACGGGGGGACACGGGGGACAAGCCCCTTTGCCTCCTTCCTTTTTGGGCCAGTCCTGGAGCTCTCCTGTGTCCCTGCAGCTGGTGGTGAAACGTCTGGGCTACGACACCAGGGTGACCATCCTGGGCCACGTCCAGCGTGGGGGGACTCCCTCAGCCTTTGACCGCATCCTGGTGGGCACCTCCTTCCTCACCCCGGTCCCAAATGAGGGCACCTGGAGGTGACTGACAGCCCCCGTTGGGAGGTGACACCCCCCGTGTCCCCTCAGGCCAGCAGGATGGGTGTGGAGGCCGTGATGGCGCTGCTGGAGGGGACACCGGACACCCCCGCCTGCGTGGTCAGTCTGTCCGGCAACCAGGCCGTGCGTCTGCCCCTCATGGAGTGTGTCCAGGTGGTGAGTGGGGATGGGGGGACACTGGCAGTGGCCCCAGACCCAGTCCACCTAGTCCAGGGATGGTTCCCACACCTGAGATGTCCCCAAACCCTCCAGGGAGTGTCCCCAAGCCTGCCCCAGGGATGGATCCCACCCCAGGACACCTCATTTCACTCCAATCCCATCCAAAACACTCCAACCCTACCCAGGACACCCTGATCCCACCCCAGGACACCCCAATCCCACTCCAGGACACCCCAATCCCCCTCTGTGCCCCCAGACCAAGGATGTCACCACAGCCATGAACGAGGGACGCTTCGAGGACGCGGTGAAGCTGCGGGGCCGGTGGGTGGCACCTCCATATCCCCTCTCCCTGCAGCCCCAATGTTCCTCAAAACGTCTCAAAACCCCAACTTCCTCCATTTTTAGGAGTTTTCAGAACAACTGGAACGTCTACAAGCTGCTGGCTCACATCCGCCCACCTGCCACCAAGGTAGGGGGCACTGGGGAGGGCACGGGGAGGGCCTGAGCCGGGTCACCCCAATCCCAACCCAGGTTACCCCAACCCCCGGTGAGCCCTGTGCCCTTGTCCCTGTCCCCAGAGCGGGTACACGGTGGCCGTGATGAACGTGGGTGCTCCGGCCGCGGGGATGAACGCGGCCGTGCGGTCGACCGTGAGGATCGGCCTCATCCACGGCCACCGGATGCTCGCGGTGCACGACGGCTTCGAGGGGCTGGCATTCGGCATGGTGAGGGTCCAGAGGGGAACAGGGTGGGAAAAGGGTCAGGAAAGGGTCTGGGATGGGGAGATTCCTACAGGGAATGGGGTTTGGGATGGATTTGAGGGGCTGGCATTCGGCACGGTGAGGGTCCTATGGGGGAAAGGAGTTGGGATGGGGTGGCCAGGGCATGACGGATTTGAAGGGCTGCATTTTGAGATGGTGACATTCCTGTAGGAATCCCTATAGGGAAAAGGGGATGGGAAGGGCAGGATGGATTTGAAGGATTGGGTTTTGGGATGGGGAGATCCCAGTGGAAATATAGGCTGGGAAAAAGAGTTTGGGAAGTGCAGGATGGGTTTGAGGGGTTGGATTTTGGGAAGGGGGGCATCCTTGTGGGAAAAGGGTGCAAGAAAAGGGCCGGGGAAGGGGCATTTGTGGTACTTCAGGGATGGAGATTCCTCAGGATGGAGGTGTTTAACCCCTGTCCAAACCCCAGCCCTGCTGTGGGTCTGATCTGCTGCTGTCCCCGAGCCAGGGGACATTGTGTGACCCCAATGTCACTCTGATAGGGCTGAGGGTGGCCAGTGTGACTCCAGATCCTTTTCCCACCCCATTAAATGCCTGTTTCACCCCCCAGGTGGAGGAGATCGGCTGGAATACCGTGGGCAGCTGGACGGGGCTGGGAGGATCCAAACTGGGCACCAAGAGGTGACTCCTTGCTCTGTGTGGGGACATTTGGGGTCCTTCTGGGGTCCCCCTCTGGTCAGGCTCATCCTGAGGAGGATATTTCCCTTTCCCAGGACTCTGCCTAAGAAATATTTTGAGGAGATCAGCGCCAACATCAGCAAATTTGGGATTCACGGTCTTGTCATCATCGGTGGCTTTGAGGTCAGCGGAGTGTGGGCAGGGTGTGGTCAGTGGTGTGGGGTCAGCGGGGCTTGGTCAGGATATGGTTAGAGGGGCACGGTCAGGGTGTGGCCAAGGTGGGGTCAGTGTCCCCTGCTATCCCCCAGGCATTCACAGGCAGCCCAGAGCAGGTGGAGGGCCAGGTGCGGTCAGGGTGTGGTCAGTGTCCCCACTGTTCCTCTCCTCTCTGCGTTGTCCCCTGATGTCCCCATTGTCCCTCAGGCATTCACAGGTGGCCTGGAGCTGGTGGAGGGCCGGGCACGCTTCGAGGAGCTCTGCATCCCCCTGTGCATCGTGCCCGCCACCGTCTCCAACAACGTCCCCGGCTCTGACTTCAGCATCGGCGCCGACACCGCCCTCAACACCATCACCAACGTGAGAGCCCAGACACCTCCCCAAAATCCCCCTCGTCCCCAACACCATCACCATGGTCAGAGCCCAAATGCCCAACACCATCACCACAGTGAGAACCCAAATCCTGTTTTCCACATCCCTCCTGATGCCAAACACCATTGCCACAGTGAGATCCCAGTGAAGTCCCAAATTTCCCTGATCCCAAAGCACTCCTCCCACCACTATCACCCCTCTGAGACCCCGATGGAAATCCCCCAACTCCCCTGACCTTAAACCCCTTTTCCTGAACCCAAATCCCACATTTCGGACGTGTGACCTGATCAAGCAGTCTGCAGTGGGCACCCCAAATCCCTTTTCCTGACCCGAAATCCCACATTTCAGACGTGTGACCTGATCAAGCAGTCGGCCGCAGGCACCAAGCGCCGCGTGTTCATCATCGAGACCATGGGGGGCTTCTGTGGCTACCTGGCCACCATGGCTGGGCTGGCGGCCGGCGCCGACGCCGCCTACATCTTCGAGGAGCCCTTCAGCAGCCGTGACCTGCAGGTGGGGACAGTCCTGTCCCCTGTCCCCAGTGACACCAGGGTGCTGTGCAGTGAGTAGGTTTCCACTCCTGACCCCACTCCCAACCCCGCAGGCCAACGTAGACCACCTGACAGAGAAGATGAAGACCACGGTGAAGAGGGGGCTTGTGCTCAGGTGGGCCCTGGCTTTGGGGGGGACCTTGTGGCACCCCAGTGGGGATTGGGATCAGGGGAACCCATCACTGTGGTGATGGGTTAGGGATGGAAGATTTGGGATCTCATCGTGGTGCTGCTGTTTGGGATCAGGGAATTGTTTGGGATGGGGTGAATTGTGGGATTCGGGCCTGATCCTGTCCCTGCTGCAGGAATGAGCGCTGCAATGAGAACTACACCACAGATTTCATCTACAACCTCTACTCCGAGGAGGGCAAAGGGATTTTTGACTGCCGGAAGAACGTCCTGGGGCACATGCAGCAGGTGGGAATGGGGTGAGGGTTTGGGAATTCCCGAGGAACGGGATCCATCTCCAGGGGATTTCCCCGGGAATGGGATCAGGATTTGGGGGATTTCACTGGCTCATCCTGGATTCTCCTGGGGCAGGGAGGCAGCCCCACTCCCTTTGACCGTAATTTCGGCACCAAGATGGGCGCCAAGGCCGTGGCCTGGATCACCGGCAAGATCAAGGAGTGCTCCCGGCACGGTGGGTGCTGCTGGATGGGGGACCCCAAAAGGACCCCAGAGTGACCCTACATTCCCAAACCATTCCCAACCTCCCCTCCAATGTTTCTGGAAGGTCCCGAATATTCCCAACCTACCCTGCCATGGGTTTTCTCCTCCTGGAGCATCCCAAACATCCCCAACCCCTGCTCCAGGAGGATCCCAGACATTCCCAGCTGGCCTCCAGGAGGTTCCCAACCATTCCCGTGTTCCTGCAGGCCGGATCTTTGCCAACACGGCTGACTCGGCGTGCCTGCTGGGGATGCGCAAGCGCAGCCTGGTGTTCCAGCCCATCGCCGAGCTGCGCCAGCAGACGGATTTCGAGTGCGTGTCCCTCCCTGTCCCTCCCTTCCCCACCCCCAGGAAAGTGGGACAAAGCCTGGGATCCGTCCCCAGGGATGTCCCCAGCCCGTCCCTGTCCCCTCAGGCACCGCATCCCCAAGGAGCAGTGGTGGCTGAAGCTGCGGCCCATCCTCAAAATCCTGGCCAAGTACAACATCGAGCTGGACACGTCAGAGACGGCGCACCTGGAGCACCTGACCCGCAAGGTCCTGGTCCCCGAGGCCACCGTGTGACAGGGACAGCGGCCACGGCCAGCCTGAGCAACCCCAAATCCCCTTTTCCCACAGCGGCCTGGGGCTTTTTGGGGATTTTATGGGATTTTGAGAAGTGGTCCCCAAGCGATGTCATAATAAATTGAGGACGGATGGTGGAGGTTGAGGTTTTTACGGTTAAAATCACAAAATGGAGATGTTTCAATAAATCCAGTGCTTGTGCAAGTGCTCCAGGTCTCTGTGAATCCATGGAAAGGCAAACCTGGATCCCACCGACACCAAATCCCTCCTGATCCTCAGGATTTCCCTGCCCAGCATAATAGAGAGGGATAAGAGAGGTACAATTTGAGCTTTCATCCCCAAGTTCATCCCAGAAAATAACAATGACAGATTTTAGCTGCTTGGTTTCACCTCGGAGAGCTGCTCTTCCATTGGATCCTGGAACAGATCCCAAAAAAAGCCACCCCAAACCAACACCAAAGGGTGAATTCCTGGTGGGAAACCTCAGGAAGGGCTTGAGGAGATGGGAGGGAAGCCCTTGGCTCCATATGGAGCTCTCTGGAGAAGATTTCTTTTGCCCAAAAGAATTCCAGCCCTGCAAAATTTTGGTGTTTGAGGTGGTTTCCCTCTTGATGCAGCATAAAAATTATGGATAAACAGGGAGAACTTCACTCTCCATGCTGGAGAAACACCTGGATCTTTGATTTTCAGCTAACACATCCCACAGGATTACTCTGCATCCCAACCCACAATTTCTTGCCTTGGGTGCTTCCTCAAAGGAGACTTTTCCTGTAAAAACTTCCTTTCACAAGGCCATAGAACCAAAAAAAAGGGGAAAAACAGATTAATCCAACAGCTGAGATATAATTTGCCAGCAGAGGGATATTGTTCATTGCAGAAAGGGGGGGACAGGGAGAGAAGCAGAGGGAACGTGAGAGGACAGAGGGAGAAATGGAGGGGACAAAAATGGAAGGGACAAGGGGAGGAAAGGGAGGCAGTGTGAGGGGCCAGCAGGGTCCCGGGTGGCCGAGGGGAACAAAAACCATGGAGAAGAACCTGGCAAGTCCCAAAGTGAGTGGGGGTCCTCTCCCTGGAGCGAGGGGCGATCCGGGGGAAGGGCAGCTGCCCTTCCCTCAGGTGAGCAGCAGCAGGTACTCCTTGAGGCAGTTGGGCAGTGGCAGCTGCTGCACGGCCTGGGGCAGGAAGCGCAGGCCCAGCGAGCGGCGCACGGCGTAGCGCGACAGCGCCTGCAGCGTGCCCGGCGCCGAGCACAGCAGCGTCAGCCGCTGGCACAGCTGCGGGTCCCGGGCCACCTCCCAGGGCAGGCTCCCGTTCTTGCGCAGCTCGAAGTGTCCCGTGGCTCTGTGCAGCAAATCCAGGCAGGAATCCTCCCGCTCCGTGCCCAGGCCCCGCACCAGCAGCGCCACCAGGCGCGAGATGGGGCTCTGGCCCTTCAGGTTGACCACGCGCACCTCGGCGCCGAAGTCCAGCAGCACGCTGACACTCTCCAGGTTGCCCTTCATAGCCGCCCAGCTCAGGGGGGTGTCGTTGTTGTAGTCCAGGGCGTTGACCAGGGCGCCGTTGGCCAGCAGGGCCCGCACGCACTCGGCGTTGTTCTTGAAGGCCGCCCAGTGCAGCGGCGTGTCCTTGTTGCCGTCCAGGGCATTGGGGTTGGCGCCGTACTCCAATAAAATCTCCACGCAGGTTTCATCTTTTTCTGCTGCGTAGTGAAGGGCTGTGCGGTTGTAGCCATCCAGGGCGTTTACCTGGGGGAGAAAAAAAAAGGTTTGGGGATCAGGAGTGGCCCCAGCTGGATGCCACAGCAAGGGAAGAGTCAAAAGTCCCAAAGCCCAAATCTAGGGAAAATGAGGAAGGCTTTCAGCCCAGTAGCCATGGGAATATGGGGTAAAAAATCCAGCAAATTTAGGGGTTAATTCTTCCTTCTCAGTCTCCTGAAATCTCAGTGCAAAAATTTAGGTTTCAATCCTTCCTCTGCTCCCAAAATCTCAGCCCAAGAATTCCCTCCCTGCTGGGACAATGAACCTCGCCCTGGTGCCACTTTGTGAGGGGACACAAGCCCGTGGAATATCCTGAGGTGGAAAAGACCTACAAAGATCATCAAATCCAAGCCCTGGCCCTGCACAGGACACTCAAAAATCCCCCCCTATGCTGGGAGTGTTGTCCAAACCCCAGTCCCCGGACCTTGTGCCCCATGACACTCTGGGGGAAAAGCTTTTTCCCAAAATTCAACTTAAACACATCAGCTCCAACCTCAGCTCTTTATCAGCTTCTCCCAACTTCCCTGCCCCTTATCTCAGGAGTTTTCCACCTGTTTTCGGTTTCTCCAAAGCTTTACCTCAGCTCCTTTTTGCAGCAGCAGCTCCACGCAGTCGGCATCAGCCACCATGCAGGCACAGTGCAGGGGTTTGAGGGTGCCATGCAGGCAGTTCACATCGGCGCCCTGGGGAGCACAGGAACGCCCCCAGGTCAGGAACTCCCCCTTTGCATTCCTTCGGAAAGCGTCAATTCACACAAATCCCGGGGGTTTGCAGGAACCGCCTCGGGGTCAGCAAATCCCACCCTTTCCCTGCCCTCCCCAAGCCTCCAAGAAAGGCTTAATTAAGAGAAATCCCGGGGGTGTGTTCGGAAAAACACTTCTGGTCTTAATCCCGGCTGCCGCTTGTGTTTCACCAATTCACTGTCACCAAACGGTGCCTGGAGACCCCCGGAGACCCCCCCTCCCCCCCGGCCCCGGGGATCCAGAGGGTGGAAAGAAAAGCCTGGAGTCTCTAAACCAACCGGAGATGCCCTGATCTTTCCGTCTCGGGAAAACCCCTCGAGGGAGTCCCCACGGCGGCTCCGCAGGGAGCGGGACAGCCGGGATACAGCTCGGCAGTGCCCGTCAGAGGCACCCGGAGCCCTGGCGCGACTCCAGCAGGCCGGCCCGGCCGCGGAAGGGGTGGGATGTCCCGGCCACGGGGTCTCACCCGGCCGATGAGATCCTCCACGTTGTCCCGAGGGAAGGAGCGGATGGCGGCGATGGTGCGGATGAGGCGCTCGGACAGCGAGTACTTGCTCTGAATGCTCTGCATGATGTACCACATGGCGCGGGCCGCGCCGCGGCATCCCCGGCCGGCCCCGCCGAGCCCCGCGCCGGGCCCGGGCCGGGCCGAGCCGCACGAGAGTCCGGAGGTGGAGCCGCGGCTGTTCCGGAGGAATCCGGAGTGGCTCCGGGGTGGTCGCGGGGCGGTTCCGGGGGCGCGGGGCGGTTCCGGAGGGCCCGAGCCGCTCCCGGACCAGCGGCGATAGCGGGCCAAGCAGGACGCGGAAATGCCGCTAACCAGAAGTGACGCCGCACTAAGTGACCCGCCCCCACATCCCAGCCGCGAATCCGGCTCCGGCGCTCCCGCTGATCCCGCCCCCTCCTTTTCTGTCCTCCAATCCCCAGCACGGACCACCCTTAAGCCGCGCCCCCTATCGGATTTTCACCAATCGGCGCTTCCGTAGGATCACGAAGGCCCTCCCCCTTCTCATAACCCCCCGATTTTCCCCCAATTTCCCCCCACATCCCGCTTTCCCCTTAGGCCCCGCCCACACCGAGCCACCAACCAATCGGAACGCAGCACCGACAGCGCAACCTCGAAGCGCTCGGGGGCGGGGCCGCGCCTCCCCCTCCCGCCGGCCCCACAAACGGACTTAAAACAGCCCCAAAATTGGCATTTTTTAAATTCCTTTTTAATTTCTTCTGCCCCCAGCCACCTCCAGGGAAGCCCCGGAGTTCCCGTCCAGGAGGCTCGGATCCTGCCAGAGGTCCCTGGTTGTCCTTTATGGCCGTGGGTTGAGGTCCCACTGGGAGCGCCCGCCCCTCGCCAGCCGCAGAGCAGAGCCCTAAAGAAAGGAGATTAAACTCCCGGCTGCCGGATTCCGGGGTGGCTACCGCATTTTGGGGAGTGGCTACTGAATTCGGGGGGGGGCTTGGTTACCGAATCTGCGGGGGGGGAGGTGGCCTCTGAATTTGGGGAATGGCTACTGCATTTGGAGGTTTTGTCTTGATTTAGGAGCAAAAAGGGAGGAGCAAGAAGGAGAGGGTGGAGCTGGGGTCCTCCCAGTGCTCCCAGTAGCACCAAGCCTCCCTCCCAGTAACCCAAACACCCCCTCCCAGTGCTTCCAGGAACCCAAATTCTCTCCCAGTAACCAATCCCTGCTTCCAGTTCTTCCCAGTAACCCCGTCCCAGTGCCCCCAAGTCCCTCCTGGGGCTCTCTATATCCCCTCCCAGTCCCCCCAGATTCCCCTCTCCGCATCTCCCAGTTTATCCCAAGGCCCCCAGTCTGCTCCCAGTTCCTTCCAGTGCCCCCAGTACCTGTCCCTCGCTTGTCCCAGCCAGAGAGGGCACTAAGGGGAGAAAGGGGTGTTAGGGGCTTTTGAGGTCACCCCACAGATCGGGGTCAGCACTGAGGAGTTTCTCTGGGAGGGCTTGGGGTCCTGCAGGGGGTTTGGGGAGCTCTGGGCTCCTTCCGTGGGGGTTTGGGGTCCCTATGGGGAGAGATCAGGGGTTTGGGACCCTATACGAGCTTTTAGGGTCCCTCCTCGGAGAAGATGAAAGGGGATGGGCCTTGGGGCATTATTTTGGGGTAAATCCTGTAGGATTTGGGGTTGCTTACCCACGCTGGAGGCCAGAGAGGTCCCTGAATTTCTGTAGGCTACCCCAACCTGTGAGGGGAGAGCAAACATTCTGGGAACCCCCCTGTTTTGGGGTGGCCCCCATTTGGGGTGAGGTCTCACCTGCCATCCTGGGGTGCTGCGGGACTGGGGGGGCTCCAGTGGGGCCAAGCGGCTGCAAAAGAGAGGCAGGAGGTTTGGGGGACCCTCCCTGTGCAACTGAGGGACCCCCATCCCAATTTAGGATGCCTCCCCCTGCCCCCTTACCTGACCACTTGACTGCTGAGCTGCCGGCGGGGCTGGGGGGTGACTGGAAAGGAGACAGAAAATTTGGGAGGACCCCTATGAGCAAGGAGGGGATGGGGAGGTGTTTTAGGGTGCGGAAGACCCTCCTAAAAATTTGGGGGGCACTTACCTGAATGTGTGGGCGAGGGACGGGGGGTGCTGCTGCGGCTGCTCCAGCGCCAGCCTGGGGAGAGCTGTGGGGAGATTGTGACTTGGGGGGAAGTTTTGGGGGGAGAATGTTTGGGGCGGCACAGTTTTGGGGGTGAGGGAAGGGGCAGAGGGGCTTTGGGGGGCAGTTTGGGGTCCAGGGAAGGGGCAGGGGGGCTTTGGGGGCCACCTGCATGCGGCGCAGCTCCTCATTCTCCCGGCGAAGTGACTCCAGCTCCCTGGGAAGGGGGAGGATTTAATGGAGGATGGGAATTCCCCCCCATTTGGGGTGGGGGTTCCTCCATAGGGCAGCTGAGGGGGGCAGAGCAAAGGGGTGGAAGCTCACCAAGATGGCAGCAAATGGCAGAACATGCTGTCACTAACGTGGCAGCCAAGGGGGAGGTAAGACCCTCCCAAGAAAGGGGCCAGAAGGATGAGGACTCTCATCAAAGTGTTGGCCAAGGAGTGCTGCCTCACCCACATGCCCAGAGGAGCCCAAGATGGAGGTGTGAACCCCCTACCATGGCATCCCCCTCACCTCCTCCTCTCCCCCAGCTCCTCTCTGGCCTTCTCCAGCTCTGACTGCACCCGCTGAGTTCTGTCCCGGTGCAAGTCCAGCAGAAGCTGCGCCTGTGCCGTCTGGAACTGCCACACCTGGGGGACGTGGGTCACCCCCTTGTACCCCCACAGCGTGTGGGGTTGGGGACAGCGGTGGGACCTCATCCCCCGTCACCTGTGTCCTCCTCACCTGTGTGATGTGGGCAAGGTGCTTGAGGGCGATGGCCACCGGACTCTTGAAGAAAACCTTCTCCTGTGGGCGCATCTGTTGGGCATCAGGGCGTCAAAAGGATGGGAAGAAGGTTGGAAACAGGAAGGGAAAAGGGTGGGAAGGGGTGAGGGTGGGAAGGAAGGGGATGCGGGGCACAGCATGGCAGACACTGACCTGATCAGACAGGGGCAGGTAGCGGCAGGCGGTGCCACACACTGGGCAGGGACCTGTGGAAGGGGGAGAAAAAAGTGAGAAAAGTGAGAGAAAAAGATGTCCAGAAGTCCCAAAAATGGTGTTCCTTGAGGGAAATGGACCATTTCCCCTCATTTTAGTGTTTTTAATTGAGGCAGGCTCCTCCATTTCTACAATGCTAAGGGTGTAAATTGAGGGAAAATCCTCCTTTTCCCATCATTTTAAAGACATAAATTGAGGGGAAACCCTCTTTTCCCAATATTTTAGGGGTTTAAATTGAGGGCAGAGCCCTCAATTATTTATTTGCTTGAAGTGACTCCCCCCTCCTTTCCCTCTCATTTTAAGGGGCTTAACTGAAGGAAACTCCCCCTTTCTCAGAATTTTCAGGGCTTAATTTGGGGGTTTTCCCCAATTTTACCTGTGCCCCCACAGCCCTCACAGAGGATGTGGCCGCAGTTGGTGATGGCGAACCGGGCGCCGTCCTGGCGGAAGCAGCGACTGCAGTGGAACCAGTCCATGGCGGCGCCGGGGCGAGGATCCGCCTGTGGGGCCTCCACACGTGAGAGCCTGGGAGGGAATGAGCGGGAAAGGTGAAGGGAAAAGGTGAGAGAAAAAGAGATGGAAATGTGAGGGGGAAAGGGTCGGAAACGTGAGGGAAGAAGGGCTGCAGGCGTGAGGTGAAAAAGGGTGGGAAATGTGAGGAGAAAGGTCGGAAACGTGAGGAGAAAAGGGCTGGAAGCGTGAGGCAAAAAAGGGCGGGAAATGTGAGGGGAAAAGGGCTGGAAGCGTGAGGGGAAAAAGGGCGGGAAATGTGAGGGGCAAAGAGCAGGAAAGTTGAGGCGGGGAAAAGGGCAGTAAAAGAGAGAAGAAGGGATGGAAATGTGAGGGAAGAAGGGCTGGAAATGTAAGGTGAAAAAGGGCGGGAAATGTGAGGGGAAAAGGTTGGGAAATGTGAGGGGAAAAGGTTGGGAAAGGTGATGGGGGAAATGGTAGGGAAAAAGGAGAGGAAAAGAGCAAGAAAGGGGAGAGATGAAAAAAGTGGGAAATGTGAGGGGAAATAGGGCCACCTGGATGGGGACAGGGAAACCAGGATTGGGACATCAGGATGGGGACAGCAACATCTGGACCTATGGGGGCAGATGGGGATGGGGATAAGGACACCAAGATGGAAATGCTGTGAGGGGCCAGGATGGGGATGGGAACACCAGGATGGAAACAGGGATACCAGGACGAGCCTGTGGAGACACTGGGAGTGGCATGGGGACACATGAATGGGGGTGTTGGGATGGGGCTGGGGTCCCCAGAATGGGAATGCTGGGACTTGGGCACATGGGTCTGCTGATGCCAGTAATAAAAGGTCTCTGAGCAGCCTCGTCCCACCATATGGATTTGGGGACACTAGCCAGGGGGTGATGACATTGTCTGACTGTGAGATTTTGGGGTCATCCCCAGTGATCCCAGTATGGCCATGCAGAGCTTTTCCCATCTTCCAGGAACCAGTGCCTGGGGTGAGGGATGGAGATGGAGACCCCATACTCTCACCCCAGCACTCCTAAACCCTCTGGGGGGTTCTGGGGGCATAGGGTGCAGGAGAAGCACCCCAAAACCCCAATCCCACAATCCCAGAATCTCACTATTCTTACTGTGTAATACCAACCATTTTTATTCTTTGTTGGGGAAGGGGGTAAGGGGGACACGACAGCAGGAAAAGCACCTCCAGAACATTGGTGGGATCAGAGATCTGAGGTGGTGCAGGGGGAGCACCTGAAAACCCTGATCCTATTATTCCATGCTCCCAGAATCATGAAATCCTGCTAAATCTTTGGCTTTGTTGCGTAATACAAACAATTTTTGACTGGGGGTTTGAGGGCAGGAAAAGCACCCCCAGAATATCGGGGGAGGGGTTCGGGGTTTGGAGGGCACAGGAGGCACCCCAGAACCACAATCCTACAATCACCTGATCCCAAAATTCCTCCATGCCACTGTTGTGGCCTCACAGTGCAATTCCAATCATTTTTAATTCTAGGGGTGGTGGGGCAGGGGGGCAGAAATGCATCCCCAGGCCCTCGTGAGGGAGAATCTGGGGGGCACAGGGGCCACCCCAAAACCCCGATCCCGCTACCCCCCAATCCCTCTGTCTGGGGATCCCGTGATCCGTCATTGTGTAATTACAACCATTTTTGATTCCCGGGGGTGAGGGGCAGGAAACGCCCCGATAAAACCCTCTGGGGGATCATTCAGGGATTTTGGGGGCGCAGGGGACGCCCCGAAGCCCCCATCCCGCCGTTCCCGGAGTCCCTGGATGCCGCTGCCGAGTCCTCCGCCCTCGTTGCGTAATTCCAACCATTTTTAATTCCCGGGGGGGGCAGGAAACGCGTCGCTGCCGTTACACAAAGCAGGAAGGGGGGAGCGAGAAGTCTGGGGGGCGCCCTGTCCTTAGCCCCCCCCAAACCCACCCTGTCCATCCCCCCCAGATCCACCTCCCGCTTGGAAAACACCCCTCCTTCCTAAAATAACAAAACCCCAACAATTCGGGCAATTCGCACAATTCCCCCCACTCAAAACCGGGCGGTTCGGGGGTGTCCCTGCTGGGTCCCGCCCTTTTTTCCCCCCTAGGGGTTCCCCCCGCCCAAATTCCCGTTTTTCCAAGGTTTCCCCCCCACTTTTCCCAGCGTTTTTCCCCCGCTTTTTTCCCAGCGGCGCATCCGGCGGGGAATGGGATGACGGGACCTTCCTGTTCCCGGCCCCGCGCCCGCCTCGCGCCCGGGGGACGCCCCCGCCACGACCCCCCAGCACCCCCGAGCCCGACGGGACCCCCGGAGCCACCCCCGGACCCCTCCGGAACACCCCCGGCCCCTCCCGCGGCGCGGAGCCGCCGAGGTGAGTCGGGGGGCGCGGGGGGAGGGAAACGAGCCCGTTTTTTGGGGGGGAAGGGGAGGGGAAAAAGCGGAGACACCCACCCCAAAAAATTTTGGGAGACCCCCCCCCCCCCTCCAGTTTGGGATACCCCGATATTTGATTTGGGATGGGGAAGGCGATGGCGGAGGGGCGCCGTTGGGGGGCTGGAAATGAGGGAAAAAGGAGAGTGGGAACCCTCCCACAAAAAAACTGGGAGGACCCTCCCCCCCCCCCCCCCCCCCCCCCCCCCAGTCCAACTGGAGATACCCCCGGGCTTGGATTTAGGGTGGGGAGGCGATGGCGGAGGGATGGCAAAAGATTTGGGGGGGGGGGATGTGGATGAACAGCGGATTTTGGGGATGGAAAGGGGAGGGAAGAGAGCGGGGACTCCCCCCCCAAAATCTCTGGGAGATCCCCCCCGTCCAGCTGGGGATACCCAGGGGATAGAGGGGAACGGTGGATTGGAGCCGGGGGGGCCGGGGCGGTGGAAATGAGGCACCGTTTGTAGGGTTGGAAAAGATGGAAAAAAGAGAGCGGGGAACACTCCCGCCCCCCCCCCCCCCCCGCTCAGATTTAGGAGATCCCTGCCCGATTGGGGATACCCCTGGTCTTCGACTTGGGAAGGGGAGGCAATGGCAAGGGGGTGACAATGGAAGGGGAGGGGGGAGGTGCCTTTTTTCATTATGGAAAAGAGGGAAAAAGCAGTGTAGGGACCCCCCCCAAAATTTGGGAGACCCCTCCTGCAGTTGTGGATAACCACCATCTTGGATTTGGGATGGGAGGGTAGATGGATTTGGGGCTGGGAGGAGGGATCAGGCTCTGGTTTGGGAGGCAGAAAGGGGGGGAATGAGAGTGGGCACCCCCTCCAAAAAATTTGGGAGACTCCCCCAAAGAATTTGGGTTACCTCCATGTTGGATTTGAAGCGGAGGGGACTGTGGATGAACCGTTTTGGAACGGGGGGCAAGAGAGTGGGGACCCCTCAAAAAAAACCTGGGAGTCCCCCCCAGTATTCAGTTTGGGGTGGGGGGGGTGAATTTTGGGGAAGGTTCCTGGGGGTCTGTTGTTCTTTTGTGCTCCCTTCCCAAAATTAAAGGGGGGGAGCAAACTTGGGGGGACTGGGAGTAATTTTGGGGCACCCTGGGTGATTTGAGGGGTCCCAGGTGATTTTGGGGGACACTGGGTGCACCCCCGCTTTGTGACCCCCCCCCCCCCCCCCCCCAAATCTGCGTCTCTCCATTCTTTCCCCCCCTTTCCCCCCAGATTTTAGGGGCTGAGTCCGGAGCAGCTGCGAGACCCCCCGAGACTCTCAAAGAACAGGTGGGGGGTAATTGGGGAGTACGGTGTGATTTGGGGGGACACAAAGGGATTTGGGGGGGGAACAGGTACATTTCAGGGGGCACAGAGGGATTTGGGGTCCCACAGAAGGATTTGGGGGGGAAACAAAGGGATTTTTGGGGGGGAACAGGGACATTTGAGAGGGCACAGAGGGATTTGAGGTCACATGGAGGAGTTTGAGATTACACTGAGGGATTTTGGGGGACATGAAGAGATTTGGGGTGATAGATTTTTGGGGAACAGATGGGTTGGGGGGCAGAAAGGTTTTTGGGGGGATGAGATTTAGGGGAGGCATGAGGAGATTTGGGGTCACCCTGAAGGGTTTGGAGGGGTAACACAGAAGGATTTGGGCAGGGTACATGGAAATTGAGGGGGGGGTAAAAAGGATTTGGGGTCACGCTGAGAAATTTGGGATCACAGGGAGGATTTTAGAGTCACGCTGAGAAATTTGGGGGGCACAGCAGGAACCAAGATGCAAACAATGCTTTGGAATTGTGGGGGGGGGGAGGCGGTTGTGGGTTTCTGTTGCTCAGGGGGATCCTGGGGCGTTTTGGGGTGCTCAAGGCTCCCCTTGACATTGCAGTCCCTGCAGGAGCCCCCATGGAGCAGGACGAGCCAGACGTGGTGGAGCTGCAGGACTCGGATGAGGGGGACATGGTCCGGAGGGTCTTTATTGGTGAGGGGGGGGCCCCAAAAGTGGATTGGGGGGTTGGGGGGGCTCTAGGTAACCTAGAAAGGCAGTATAGGAAATTTTTGGGGGATCCAGACACTTTTGAGGGGCTGTAGGTGAATTTGGGGGGCTGCAGGCACCCCAAGAAGGGGGTGCAGACAATTTGGGGGGATCCAGACATCCCTCGAAGGGGATATGGGCATTTCTGGGGGGCTGCAGGCAAATTTGGCGGGGCTTCAGATGCACCTAAAAGGGAGGGTCAGAGGCATTTGGGATGGGGTTCAAGGCACTTTTGGGGGTCTCCAGACACCACTGGAGGGGGGTGGAAGCATTAGAGGGGGGCTTAAAACACTCTTGAGGGGGTTCCAAACCCCCCAAGTAGGGGTTATGGGGAATTTTGGGGGCCTTCAGGTACTTTTGGGGGGCTCCAGACACTCCAGGAGGGGGCACAACCCCTTTTTGGGGCAGAGTGAGCATTTGGGGAGGGGATCCAGTACCTTTTTGGGGCACAATGAGCATTTGTGTTGGGGTCCCAGCCCCTTTTAGGGCCACAGCAAACATTTGGTTGGGAGGACCAGCCCCTTCTGTGCTGTCACCCCCTCCCCGTGTCCCCCCAGCCGACGACGGCATCGTGAGCGACGGCGAGACCGAGGTGCTGCCGCACGAGATCATCCGCACGGTGATCCCACACAGCCCCCTGCGCCCCCCACCGCCCTGCGGGACCCCCGGCCCGGCCCCGGGGGGCTCCGAGGAGGGCGGGGGGCGGCGGGGCGGGGGCCGCCAGCGCCCCTTCATCTGCAACGAGTGCGGCAAGAGCTTCAGCCACTGGTCCAAGCTGCTGCGGCACCAGCGCACGCACACGGGCGAGCGGCCCAGCACCTGCGGCGAGTGTGGCAAGAGCTTCTCGCAGAACTCGCACCTGGTGCAGCACCGCCGCACCCACACCGGGGAGAAGCCGTACAGGTGCGGCCACTGCGGCAAGAGCTTCTCCTGGAGCTCCAACCTCATCCAGCACCAGCGCATTCACACCGGGGAGCGCCCGTACGGCTGCGCCGAGTGCGGCAAGAGCTTCACGCAGAGCAAGAACCTCATCAAGCACCAGCGCACCCACGCCGGGCCGGGGGGCAGCGCGGCCGCGGCGCTGCGCCCACCCCGCGGGTGCCCCGAGGGCGCTGAAGGGGCCTCGGGCGGGGGGCGAGGGCGAGGGGCCTGCGGGGGCCGAGGGCGGCCACGGGCAGGAGCCGCTGATCTGCGTGGAGTGCGGGGAGAGCTTCGCCCGGAGCGCCGCGCTCAGGAGGCACCGCCGGGGGCACCGCCCGCTCTTTGTGCCCTGAGGGGACAATATGGGGACAGTGCCCGCTCTTCGTGCCCCGAGGGGACATGGGGACCCTGTAGAGAGGGCACAGGGACAGTGGGGCACTGTCCTCGCACTGCTGGGGGCACCGCCCACTCTTTGTGCCCTGAGGGGCAGGGGACAGTGGCACCGGAACATGGGGACAACGCAGATGGTTGGGGCACCACCTGCTCTTCGTGCCCTGAGGGGACACTGTGGTGGGAACACAAGGACAGTTGGACAATGCTCTGGCAGTGCCTGCTGTTGGTGACCTGCAGGGACACGGGGACATGCAGACAGTGGGCCACCCTGGTGGGGGACGCAGGGGCTGCGTCAGAGACAGGAGACATGGTGCCACCATGCGAGGAGACATGGAGTGTTTCATGGGCAGGACGTGGTGACAGAGCTGGGGTCACCACGGTGAGGGAATGTGGTGACACCAAGCTGGGGGGGCACCTGGACTGGGACAAGGACAGGACACAGTGACTCCAAGGGGGAGGACACACGGACAGGACAGAGTGACACAGAGCTGATGTCCTCAAGCCCGCCCCGTGCCCTGTGTCACCCTCGGTGCCCCAGAGCTGTAAATAGGGGAAGGGGGCAGAATGTGACACCTGGATGCCTGTGTGGGGGTGGGGACCCTTGGGGGGGGGGGGGGGGGGGAGCAGGGAAGGTGAAACCGGGACCCCCCCTGTGGGGTGGGGAGGGGACATGGACGGGGCTGGGCTGTGAATAAAGTTGTGTTTTGGGGACCTGGGTGTTGTTTTTAGGGGGTGATAAAAATGGGGGGGGGGGGGCGAGAAGAAGTGTTTGAGGGTTTTCTTAAAAACATTTCTAATAGGGTATATTTTTAATTTAAAAATTATATTGTTCTAAAATAAAAATTAATTAATTTAATAAAAACATAAAAATTCAATCTATTTATTAATTAAATATATTAATTAAATATTGATTAAAGATACCAATAATAAAATTAAATATAAAAACGATATTGAACATTGAAAAATTTTGAATAAAATTATTTGTAATAAATATAACATTAAAATTAATTATGTATAATAAAATTAAAGGAATTAATTAATTTGATATTATTTAAATATATTAATATTGAAATTAAAAAAATAATAGTAACTATTGAAAAAATTTAAATAATAATTTGTATTAAAATAATATTTAAAATAAGTTTAAATAATAAAATTAAATATATTAATTAAATTTATATAGAGTATATATATTATTAAAATTAAAAATGAAAATAATGTTAAATATTGAAAAAAAATTATTACAATAATTTTACTATTAGGTTTACATATTAAAATTAAATATAAGAATTAAATTTATAATTAATATATATCTTAGTAAAAAATTAAAAATAAAAGTAATACTAAATATTGAATAAATTTTAGTAGCATTTATTATTTTTTAATAAAAGATAAATACCCTTATTAAAAGGCTGTTTTTAGTGATTTTAAGGGTGCTCTGAGGCTGTTTAGGTTTTTGTGGGGTTTTTAGGAAGTTTTAAAGTTTCCAGCTTTTCTAGGGACTTCAGAGGGCTTTTCAGGGTCCTTTCAGGGCACGACAGAGGCTGAGGGGCAGCTTGAGGGGCACTGTGGGGGCTCGAGGGTGACAGAGGAGCAGGGAGAGGGGACAGTGGGTGACACACGGATAGGCTGAGGGTGGCAGGGGCAGCTGGGGGGTGACACAGAGGAGCTGGGGGCTGAGGGGCAAAGGAGAGGGTGTGAGGGTCACACACAGGACCTGGGGGGGCCACTGAGGGAGGGCTGGAGGGGCACAGGAGAGGCATTCAGGTGACACACAGAGCCTGAGGGGGGCTCGGGGGGCACAGGAGAGGCATTCAGGGTGACACACAGAGCCTGAGGGGGGGCTCGAGGGGCGCAGGAGAGGCATTCAGGGTGACACACAGAGCCTGAGGGCCGGGGGGCAGAGGGAGAGGGCTTGAGGGCCGGGCAGTACAGTGGAGATCTGGGCTACAGGGGACAGCTTAGGAGGCAAGTTAGGGCACAGGTGCCCCACCTGTCCCCCCAGCCCTCACCTCACCCTAAGCAGCCCCCCCAACAACAGCCTGTGCCCCCTACAGCAGCACAACACAGCAACCGCAACAGCGAGAGCTCAGCAGAACCCTCCCGGGGGGACAGGACAGCAGCCCTCACACCAGGACAAGGACAGAAACCTCAGGGGACAACAGGGCCACTGCATAAAGGTAGGGAAGGCGTCTGAGGGTTAGAGAGCAGCAGGTGGGGCTGGGAAGCTGAGCAGGTTTTTTTTCAGGGTTTTTCAAAAACTCCTAAGGATATATAGGGGATTCTAAAAGGTTTCTCAGGAGGTTTACTTTGTTTTTTAGAGATTCGTCAGGGGTTTCTCAGTGCTGTTTCAGGATTTCTGGGAGTATTTTCAGGGTCAGGATCAGAGGGGATGCTCGATGAAAATGCAGAGTTTTAGAACAGCAGTGGAGAGGCTTTGAAAAGGGCCGGTGGTGACAGAGTGGCTTGGGTAAGACAAGGCCGGGACACAGGCTGTGAGTGCTGGGAACAGTCGAGTCATTGTGGCCAGGGTCAGATGCTGGCAGATTTGCAGGGGAGAAATCTTGGACATCAAATTCACCAGAGCAAGAGGTTCCCACAGGAAAATGGAGACCAGGAAACCAGGAAGCTCGACTGGTGAGTTTTGTTTCCCAGGGACAAGGTCAGAACAGCAGCCTGGGGGCCCTGGGGGCGGGGGCAGCAGCCTAACCGCAGGATTTCTGTGAATATCGAGACGCCGCCCAGGGACAAGCTGCCACCATTGCCAACTCGGGCTGCGTTGAGAGTGCCCATGGAGCTCTGCAAACTGAGACCAGGAAGGTGGGCTGGTGACTTTTGTTTTCCGAGGCAGAAGCCTTTGTCTGTACCAGGTAGGCCCTCGGCCCTTAGGGGCCGTCTGCCTGCTGGATTTCCGCGAATCCGAAGATGCCGCCCAGGGACAAACTGACACCTGCGCCAACTCGGGCTGCTTTGAGAGTGCCCATGGAGCTCTGCAAACTGAGACCAGGAATGTGGGCTGGTGAGTTTTGTTTTCTGGGGCAGAAGCCTTTTTGTGTACCAGATAGGCCCCCGGCCCTTAGGGGCCGGCTGGCAGCTGGATTTCCGCGAATCTGAAGATGCAGCCCAGGGACAAGCTGCCACCTGTGCCAACTCGGGCTGCTTTGAGAGTGCCCATGCAGCTCTGCAAACTGAGACCAGGAACGTGGGCTGGTGAGTTTTGATTACTGGGGCAGTAGCCTATGTCTGTGCCAGGTAGGCCCTCGGCCCTTAGGGGCCGGCTGGCAGCAGGATTTCTGCGAATCCGAAGATGCAGCCCAGGGACAAGCTGCCACCTGTGCCAACTCGGGCTGCTTTGAGAGTGCCCATGGAGCTCTGCAAACTGAGACCAGGAAGGTGGGCTGGTGAGTTTTGTTTACTGGGGCAGAAGCCTTTGTCAGTACCTGGTACGCCGTCGGCCCTTAGGGGCCGGCTGCCTGCTGGATATCCGCGAATCCGAAGATTCCGCCCAGGGACAAGCTGCCACCTGTGCCAACTTGGGCTGCTTTGAGAGTGCCCATGCAGCTCTGCAAACTGAGACCAGGAACATTGGGTGGTAAGTTTTGCTTACCGGAGCAGAAGCCTTTTTGTGTACCAGGTAGGCCCTCGGCCCTTAGGGGCCGGATGCCTGCTGGATTTCCTGCGAATCCGAAGATGCCGCCCAGGGAGAAGCTGCCACCTTTGCCAACTCGGGCTGCTTTGAGAGTGCCCATGGAGCTCTGCAAACTGAGACAAGGAACATGGGCTGGTGAGTTTTGCTTACCGGGGCAGAAGCCTTTTTGTGTACCAGGTAGGCCCTCGGCCCTTAGGGGCCGGCTGCCTGCTGGATTTCCGCGAATCCGAAGATGCCGCCCAGGGAGAAGCTGCCACCTGTGCCAACTCGGGCTGCTTTGAGAGTGCCCATGCAGCTCTGCAAACTGAGACCAGGAACATGGGGTGGTAAGTTTTGCTTACCGGGGCAGAAGCCTTCTTCAGTACCAGGTAGGCCCTCGGCCCTTAGGGGCCGGCTGCCTGCTGGATTTCCACGAATCCGAAGATGCCGCCCAGGGACAAGCTGCCACCTGTGCCAACTCGGGCTGCTTTGAGAGTGCCCATGGAGCTCTGCAAACTGAGACCAGGAACATGGGGTGGTGAGTTTTGCTTACCGGGGCAGAAGCCTTTTTGTGTACCAGGTAGGCCCTTGGCCCTTAGGGGCCGGATGCCTGCTGGATTTCCTGCGAATCCAAAGATGCCGCCCAGGGAGAAGCTGCCACCTGTGCCAACTCGGGCTGCTTTGAGAGTGCCCATGCAGCTCTGCAAACTGAGACCAGGAACGTGGGCTGGTGAGTTTTGCTTACCGGGGCAGAAGCCTTCTTCAGTACCAGGTAGGCCCTCGGCCCTTAGGAGCCTGCTGGCAGCTGGATTTCCGCGAATCCGAAGATGCCGCCCAGGGAGAAGCTGCCACCTGTGCCAACTCGGGCTGCTTTGAGAGTGCCCATGCAGCTCTGCAAACTGAGACCAGGAACGTGGGCTGGTGAGTTTTGCTTACCGGGGCAGAAGCCTTTTTGTGTACCAGGTAGGCCCTTGGCCCTTAGGGGCCTGCTGGATTTCCTGCGAATCCGAAGATTCTGCCCAGGGACAAGCTGCCACCTGTGCCAACTCGGGCTGCTTTGAGAGTGCCCATGGAGCTCTGCAAACTGAGACCAGGAACGTGGGCTGGTGAGTTTTGCTTACCGGGGCAGAAGCCTTTTTGTGTACCAGGTAGGCCCTCGGCCCTTAGGGGCCGGCTGCCTGCTGGATTTCCGCGAATCCGAAGATGCCGCCCAGGGACAAGCTGCCACCTGTGCCAACTCGGGCTGCTTTGAGAGTGCCCATGGAGCTCTGCAAACTGAGACCAGGAACATGGGGTGGTGAGTTTTGCTTACCGGAGCAGAAGCCTTTTTGTGTACCAGGTAGGCCCTTGGCCCTTAGGGGCCGGCTGCCTGCTGGATTTCCTGCGAATCCGAAGATTCCGCCCAGGGACAAGCTGCCACCTGTGCCAACTCGGGCTGCTTTGAGAGTGCCCATGGAGCTCTGCAAACTGACACCAGGAACGTGGGCTGGTGAGTTTTGCTTACCGGGGCAGAAGCCTTTTTGTGTACCAGGTAGGCCCTCGGCCCTTAGGGGCCGGCTGCCAGCTGGATTTCCGCGAATCCGAAGATGCCGCCCAGGGACAAGCTGCCACCTGTGCCAACTCGGGCTGCTTTGAGAGTGCCCATGGAGCTCTGCAAACTGAGACCAGGAACGTGGGCTGGTGAGTTTTGCTTACCGGGGCAGAAGCCTTTATGTGTACCAGGTAGGCCCTCGGCCCTTAGGGGCCGGCTGGCAGCTGGATTTCCGCGAATCCGAAGATGCCGCCCAGGGACAAGCTGCCACCTGTGCCAACTCGGGCTGCTTTGAGAGTGCCCATGGAGCTCTGCAAACTGAGACCAGGAACGTGGGCTGGTGAGTTTTGCTTACTGGGGCAGAAGCCTTTGTGTGTACCAGGTAGGCCCTCGGCCCTTAGGGGCCGGCTGGCAGCTGGATTTCCGCGAATCCGAAGATGCCGCCCAGGGACAAGCTGCCACCTGTGCCAACTCGGGCTGCTTTGAGAGTGCCCATGGAGCTCTGCAAACTGAGACCAGGAACGTGGGCTGGTGAGTTTTGCTTACCGGGGCAGAAGCCTTTTTGTGTACCAGGTAGGCCCTCGGCCCTTAGGGGCCGGCTGCCTGCTGGATTTCCGCGAATCCGAAGATGCCGCCCAGGGACAAGCTGCCACCTGTGCCAACTCGGGCTGCTTTGAGAGTGCCCATGGAGCTCTGCAAACTGAGACCAGGAACGTGGGCTGGTGAGTTTTGCTTACCGGGGCAGAAGCCTTTGTCAGTACCAGGTAGGCCGTCGGCCCTTAGGGGCCGGCTGCCTGCTGGATTTCCGCGAATCCGAAGATTCCGCCCAGGGACAAGCTGCCACCTGTGCCAACTCGGGCTGCTTTGAGAGTGCCCATGGAGCTCTGCAAACTGAGACCAGGAACATTGGGTGGTAAGTTTTGCTTACCGGAGCAGAAGCCTTTTTGTGTACCAGGTAGGCCCTCGGCCCTTAGGGGCCGGATGCCTGCTGGATTTCCTGCGAATCCGAAGATTCCGCCCAGGGAGAAGCTGCCACCTGTGCCAACTCGGGCTGCTTTGAGAGTGCCCATGCAGCTCTGCAAACTGAGACCAGGAACATGGGCTGGTGAGTTTTGCTTACCGGGGCAGAAGCCTTTTTGTGTACCAGGTAGGCCCTCGGCCCTTAGGGGCCGGCTGGCAGCTGGATTTCCGCGAATCCGAAGATGCCGCCCAGGGAGAAGCTGCCACCTGTGCCAACTCGGGCTGCTTTGAGAGTGCCCATGCAGCTCTGCAAACTGAGACCAGGAACATGGGGTGGTAAGTTTTGCTTACCGGGGCAGAAGCCTTCTTCAGTACCAGGTAGGCCCTCGGCCCTTAGGGGCCGGCTGCCTGCTGGATTTCCGCGAATCCGAAGATGCCGCCCAGGGACAAGCTGCCACCTGTGCCAACTCGGGCTGCTTTGAGAGTGCCCATGGAGCTCTGCAAACTGAGACCAGGAACGTGGGCTGGTGAGTTTTGCTTACCGGGGCAGAAGCCTTTTTGTGTACCAGGTAGGCCCTTGGCCCTTAGGGGCCGGATGCCTGCTGGATTTCCTGCGAATCCGAAGATTCCGCCCAGGGACAAGCTGCCACCTGTGCCAACTCGGGCTGCTTTGAGAGTGCCCATGCAGCTCTGCAAACTGAGACCAGGAACATGGGGTGGTGAGTTTTGCTTACCGGGGCAGAAGCCTTTTTGTGTACCAGGTAGGCCCTCGGCCCTTAGGAGCCGGCTGGCAGCTGGATTTCCGCGAATCCGAAGATGCCGCCCAGGGACAAGCTGCCACCTGTGCCAACTCGGGCTGCTTTGAGAGTGCCCATGGAGCTCTGCAAACTGAGACCAGGAACGTGGGGCTGGTGAGTTTTGCTTACCGGGGCAGAAGCCTTTTTGTGTACCAGGTAGGCCCTCGGCCCTTAGGGGCCGGCTGCCTGCTGGATTTCCGCGAATCCGAAGATGCCGCCCAGGGACAAGCTGCCACCTGTGCCAACTCGGGCTGCTTTGAGAGTGCCCATGGAGCTCTGCAAACTGAGACCAGGAACGTGGGCTGGTGAGTTTTGCTTACCGGGGCAGAAGCCTTTTTGTGTACCAGGTAGGCCCTCGGCCCTTAGGGGCCGGCTGGCCTGCTGGATTTCCGCGAATCCGAAGATGCCGCCCAGGGACAAGCTGCCACCTGTGCCAACTCGGGCTGCTTTGAGAGTGCCCATGGAGCTCTGCAAACTGAGACCAGGAACGTGGGCTGGTGAGTTTTGCTTACCGGGGCAGAAGCCTTTTTGTGTACCAGGTAGGCCCTTGGCCCTTAGGGGCCGGCTGCCTGCTGGATTTCCGCGAATCCGAAGATGCCGCCCAGGGACAAGCTGCCACCTGTGCCAACTCGGGCTGCTTTGAGAGTGCCCATGGAGCTCTGCAAACTGAGACCAGGAACGTGGGCTGGTGAGTTTTGCTTACCGGGGCAGAAGCCTTTTTGTGTACCAGGTAGGCCCTCGGCCCTTAGGGGCCGGCTGCCTGCTGGATTTCCGCGAATCCGAAGATGCCGCCCAGGGACAAGCTGCCACCTGTGCCAACTCGGGCTGCTTTGAGAGTGCCCATGGAGCTCTGCAAACTGAGACCAGGAACGTGGGCTGGTGAGTTTTGCTTACCGGGGCAGAAGCCTTTTTGTGTACCAGGTAGGCCCTCGGCCCTTAGGGGCCGGCTGGCTGCTGGATTTCCGCGAATCCGAAGATGCCGCCCAGGGACAAGCTGCCACCTGTGCCAACTCGGGCTGCTTTGAGAGTGCCCATGGAGCTCTGCAAACTGAGACCAGGAACGTGGGCTGGTGAGTTTTGCTTACCGGGGCAGAAGCCTTTTTGTGTACCAGGTAGGCCCTCGGCCCTTAGGGGCCGGCTGCCTGCTGGATTTCCGCGAATCCGAAGATGCCGCCCAGGGACAAGCTGCCACCTGTGCCAACTCGGGCTGCTTTGAGAGTGCCCATGCAGCTCTGCAAACTGAGACCAGGAACGTGGGCTGGTGAGTTTTGCTTACCGGAGCAGAAGCCTTTTTGTGTACCAGGTAGGCCCTCGGCCCTTAGGGGCCGGCTGCCTGCTGGATTTCCTGCGAATCCGAAGATTCCGCCCAGGGACAAGCTGCCACCTGTGCCAACTCGGGCTGCTTTGAGAGTGCCCATGGAGCTCTGCAAACTGAGACCAGGAACGTGGGCTGGTGAGTTTTGCTTACCGGGGCAGAAGCCTTTTTGTGTACCAGGTAGGCCCTCGGCCCTTAGGGGCCGGCTGCCTGCTGGATTTCCGCGAATCCGAAGATGCCGCCCAGGGACAAGCTGCCACCTGTGCCAACTCGGGCTGCTTTGAGAGTGCCCATGGAGCTCTGCAAACTGAGACCAGGAACGTGGGCTGGTGAGTTTTGCTTACCGGGGCAGAAGCCTTTTTCAGTACCAGGTAGGCCCTCGGCCCTTAGGGGCCGGCTGCCTGCTGGATTTCCGCGAATCCGAAGATGCCGCCCAGGGACAAGCTGCCACCTGTGCCAACTCGGGCTGCTTTGAGAGTGCCCATGGAGCTCTGCAAACTGAGACCAGGAACGTGGGCTGGTGAGTTTTGCTTACCGGGGCAGAAGCCTTTTTGTGTACCAGGTAGGCCCTTGGCCCTTAGGGGCCGGCTGCCTGCTGGATTTCCGCGAATCCGAAGATGCCGCCCAGGGACAAGCTGCCACCTGTGCCAACTCGGGCTGCTTTGAGAGTGCCCATGCAGCTCTGCAAACTGAGACCAGGAACGTGGGGTGGTGAGTTTTGCTTACCGGGGCAGAAGCCTTTTTGTGTACCAGGTAGGCCCTCGGCCCTTAGGGGCCGGCTGCCTGCTGGATTTCCGCGAATCCGAAGATGCCGCCCAGGGACAAGCTGCCACCTGTGCCAACTCGGGCTGCTTTGAGAGTGCCCATGGAGCTCTGCAAACTGAGACCAGGAACGTGGGCTGGTGAGTTTTGCTTACCGGGGCAGAAGCCTTTTTGTGTACCAGGTAGGCCCTCTGGCGCTTAGGGCTGCCACCGGCCAACTGCCTGCTGGATTTCCTTGCGAATCCGAAGATTGCTGCCCAGGGACAAGCTGCCACCTGTGCCAACTCGGGCTGCTTTGAGAGTGCCCATGGAGCTCTGCAAACTGAGACCAGGAACGTGGGCTGGTGAGTTTTGCTTACCGGGGCAGAAGCCTTTTTGTGTACCAGGTAGGCCCTCGGCCCTTAGGGGCCGGCTGCCTGCTGGATTTCCGCGAATCCGAAGATGCCGCCCAGGGACAAGCTGCCACCTGTGCCAACTCGGGCTGCTTTGAGAGTGCCCATGGAGCTCTGCAAACTGAGACCAGGAACGTGGGGTGGTGAGTTTTGCTTACCGGAGCAGAAGCCTTTTTGTGTACCAGGTAGGCCCTCGGCCCTTAGGGGCCGGCTGCCTGCTGGATTTCCGCGAATCCGAAGATGATGCCCAGGGACAAGCTGCCACCTGTGCCAACTCGGGCTGCTTTGAGAGTGCCCATGGAGCTCTGCAAACTGAGACCAGGAACGTGGGCTGGTGAGTTTTGCTTACCGGGGCAGAAGCCTTTTTGTGTACCAGGTAGGCCCTCGGCCCTTAGGGGCCGGCTGCCTGCTGGATTTCCGCGAATCCGAAGATGCCGCCCAGGGACAAGCTGCCACCTGTGCCAACTCGGGCTGCTTTGAGAGTGCCCATGGAGCTCTGCAAACTGAGACCAGGAACGTGGGCTGGTGAGTTTTGCTTACCGGGGCAGAAGCCTTTTTGTGTACCAGGTAGGCCCTCGGCCCTTAGGGGCCGGCTGCCTGCTGGATTTCCGCGAATCCGAAGATGCCGCCCAGGGACAAGCTGCCACCTGTGCCAACTCGGGCTGCTTTGAGAGTGCCCATGGAGCTCTGCAAACTGAGACCAGGAACGTGGGCTGGTGAGTTTTGCTTACCGGGGCAGAAGCCTTTTTGTGTACCAGGTAGGCCCTCGGCCCTTAGGGGCCGGCTGCCTGCTGGATTTCCGCGAATCCGAAGATGCCGCCCAGGGACAAGCTGCCACCTGTGCCAACTCGGGCTGCTTTGAGAGTGCCCATGGAGCTCTGCAAACTGAGACCAGGAACGTGGGTGGTGAGTTTTGCTTACCGGAGCAGAAGCCTTTTTGTGTACCAGGTAGGCCCTCGGCCCTTAGGGGCCGGCTGCCTGCTGGATTTCCGCGAATCCGAAGATGCCGCCCAGGGACAAGCTGCCACCTGTGCCAACTCGGGCTGCTTTGAGAGTGCCCATGGAGCTCTGCAAACTGAGACCAGGAACGTGGGCTGGTGAGTTTTGCTTACCGGGGCAGAAGCCTTTTTGTGTACCAGGTAGGCCCTCGGCCCTTAGGGGCCGGCTGCCTGCTGGATTTCCGCGAATCCGAAGATGCCGCCCAGGGACAAGCTGCCACCTGTGCCAACTCGGGCTGCTTTGAGAGTGCCCATGGAGCTCTGCAAACTGAGACCAGGAACGTGGGCTGGTGAGTTTTGCTTACCGGGGCAGAAGCCTTTTTGTGTACCAGGTAGGCCCTCGGCCCTTAGGGGCCGGCTGCCTGCTGGATTTCCGCGAATCCGAAGATGCCGCCCAGGGACAAGCTGCCACCTGTGCCAACTCGGGCTGCTTTGAGAGTGCCCATGGAGCTCTGCAAACTGAGACCAGGAACGTGGGCTGGTGAGTTTTGCTTACCGGGGCAGAAGCCTTTTTGTGTACCAGGTAGGCCCTCGGCCCTTAGGGGCCGGCTGCCTGCTGGATTTCCGCGAATCCGAAGATGCCGCCCAGGGACAAGCTGCCACCTGTGCCAACTCGGGCTGCTTTGAGAGTGCCCATGGAGCTCTGCAAACTGAGACCAGGAACGTGGGCTGGTGAGTTTTGCTTACCGGGGCAGAAGCCTTTTTGTGTACCAGGTAGGCCCTCGGCCCTTAGGGGCCGGCTGCCTGCTGGATTTCCGCGAATCCGAAGATGCCGCCCAGGGACAAGCTGCCACCTGTGCCAACTCGGGCTGCTTTGAGAGTGCCCATGGAGCTCTGCAAACTGAGACCAGGAACGTGGGCTGGTGAGTTTTGCTTACCGGGGCAGAAGCCTTTTTGTGTACCAGGTAGGCCCTCGGCCCTTAGGGGCCGGCTGCCTGCTGGATTTCCGCGAATCCGAAGATGCCGCCCAGGGACAAGCTGCCACCTGTGCCAACTCGGGCTGCTTTGAGAGTGCCCATGGAGCTCTGCAAACTGACACCAGGAACGTGGGCTGGTGAGTTTTGCTTACCGGGGCAGAAGCCTTTTTGTGTACCAGGTAGGCCCTCGGCCCTTAGGGGCCGGCTGCCTGCTGGATTTCCGCGAATCCGAAGATGCCGCCCAGGGACAAGCTGCCACCTGTGCCAACTCGGGCTGCTTTGAGAGTGCCCATGGAGCTCTGCAAACTGAGACCAGGAACGTGGGCTGGTGAGTTTTGCTTACCGGGGCAGAAGCCTTTTTGTGTACCAGGTAGGCCCTCGGCCCTTAGGGGCCGGCTGCCTGCTGGATTTCCGCGAATCCGAAGATGCCGCCCAGGGACAAGCTGCCACCTGTGCCAACTCGGGCTGCTTTGAGAGTGCCCATGGAGCTCTGCAAACTGAGACCAGGAACGTGGGCTGGTGAGTTTTGCTTACCGGGGCAGAAGCCTTTTTGTGTACCAGGTAGGCCCTCGGCCCTTAGGGGCCGGCTGCCTGCTGGATTTCCGCGAATCCGAAGATGATGCCCAGGGACAAGCTGCCACCTGTGCCAACTCGGGCTGCTTTGAGAGTGCCCATGGAGCTCTGCAAACTGAGACCAGGAACGTGGGCTGGTGAGTTTTGCTTACCGGGGCAGAAGCCTTTTTGTGTACCAGGTAGGCCCTCGGCCCTTAGGGGCCGGCTGCCTGCTGGATTTCCGCGAATCCGAAGATGCCGCCCAGGGACAAGCTGCCACCTGTGCCAACTCGGGCTGCTTTGAGAGTGCCCATGGAGCTCTGCAAACTGAGACCAGGAACGTGGGCTGGTGAGTTTTGCTTACCGGGGCAGAAGCCTTTTTGTGTACCAGGTAGGCCCTCGGCCCTTAGGGGCCGGCTGCCTGCTGGATTTCCGCGAATCCGAAGATGCCGCCCAGGGACAAGCTGCCACCTGTGCCAACTCGGGCTGCTTTGAGAGTGCCCATGGAGCTCTGCAAACTGAGACCAGGAACGTGGGCTGGTGAGTTTTGCTTACCGGGGCAGAAGCCTTTTTGTGTACCAGGTAGGCCCTCGGCCCTTAGGGGCCGGCTGCCTGCTGGATTTCCGCGAATCCGAAGATGCCGCCCAGGGACAAGCTGCCACCTGTGCCAACTCGGGCTGCTTTGAGAGTGCCCATGCAGCTCTGCAAACTGAGACCAGGAACGTGGGCTGGTGAGTTTTGCTTACCGGGGCAGAAGCCTTTTTGTGTACCAGGTAGGCCCTCGGCCCTTAGGGGCCGGCTGCCTGCTGGATTTCCGCGAATCCGAAGATGCCGCCCAGGGACAAGCTGCCACCTGTGCCAACTCGGGCTGCTTTGAGAGTGCCCATGGAGCTCTGCAAACTGAGACCAGGAACGTGGGCTGGTGAGTTTTGCTTACCGGGGCAGAAGCCTTTTTGTGTACCAGGTAGGCCCTCGGCCCTTAGGGGCCGGCTGCCTGCTGGATTTCCGCGAATCCGAAGATGCCGCCCAGGGACAAGCTGCCACCTGTGCCAACTCGGGCTGCTTTGAGAGTGCCCATGGAGCTCTGCAAACTGAGACCAGGAACGTGGGCTGGTGAGTTTTGCTTACCGGGGCAGAAGCCTTTTTGTGTACCAGGTAGGCCCTCGGCCCTTAGGGGCCGGCTGCCTGCTGGATTTCCGCGAATCCGAAGATGCCGCCCAGGGACAAGCTGCCACCTGTGCCAACTCGGGCTGCTTTGAGAGTGCCCATGGAGCTCTGCAAACTGAGACCAGGAACGTGGGCTGGTGAGTTTTGCTTACCGGGGCAGAAGCCTTTTTGTGTACCAGGTAGGCCCTCGGCCCTTAGGGGCCGGCTGGCTGCTGGATTTCCGCGAATCCGAAGATGCCGCCCAGGGACAAGCTGCCACCTGTGCCAACTCGGGCTGCTTTGAGAGTGCCCATGCAGCTCTGCAAACTGAGACCAGGAACGTGGGCTGGTGAGTTTTGCTTACCGGGGCAGAAGCCTTTTTGTGTACCAGGTAGGCCCTCGGCCCTTAGGGGCCGGCTGCCTGCTGGATTTCCGCGAATCCGAAGATGCTGCCCAGGGACAAGCTGCCACCTGTGCCAACTCGGGCTGCTTTGAGAGTGCCCATGGAGCTCTGCAAACTGAGACCAGGAACGTGGGCTGGTGAGTTTTGCTTACCGGGGCAGAAGCCTTTTTGTGTACCAGGTAGGCCCTCGGCCCTTAGGGGCCGGCTGCCTGCTGGATTTCCACGAATCCGAAGATGATGCCCAGGGACAAGCTGCCACCTGTGCCAACTCGGGCTGCTTTGAGAGTGCCCATGGAGCTCTGCAAACTGAGACCAGGAACGTGGGCTGGTGAGTTTTGCTTACCGGGGCAGAAGCCTTTTTGTGTACCAGGTAGGCCCTCGGCCCTTAGGGGCCGGCTGCCTGCTGGATTTCCGCGAATCCGAAGATGATGCCCAGGGACAAGCTGCCACCTGTGCCAACTCGGGCTGCTTTGAGAGTGCCCATGGAGCTCTGCAAACTGAGACCAGGAACGTGGGCTGGTGAGTTTTGCTTACCGGGGCAGAAGCCTTTTTGTGTACCAGGTAGGCCCTCGGCCCTTAGGGGCCGGCTGGCAGCTGGATTTCCGCGAATCCGAAGATGCCGCCCAGGGACAAGCTGCCACCTGTGCCAACTCGGGCTGCTTTGAGAGTGCCCATGGAGCTCTGCAAACTGAGACCAGGAACGTGGGCTGGTGAGTTTTGCTTACCGGGGCAGAAGCCTTTTTGTGTACCAGGTAGGCCCTCGGCCCTTAGGGGCCGGCTGCCTGCTGGATTTCCGCGAATCCGAAGATGCCGCCCAGGGACAAGCTGCCACCTGTGCCAACTCGGGCTGCTTTGAGAGTGCCCATGGAGCTCTGCAAACTGAGACCAGGAACGTGGGCTGGTGAGTTTTGCTTACCGGGGCAGAAGCCTTTTTGTGTACCAGGTAGGCCCTCGGCCCTTAGGGGCCGGCTGCCTGCTGATTTCCGCGAATCCGAAGATGATCCGCCCAGGGACAAGCTGCCACCTGTGCCAACTCGGGCTGCTTTGAGAGTGCCCATGGAGCTCTGCAAACTGAGACCAGGAACGTGGGTGGTGAGTTTTGCTTACCGGGGCAGAAGCCTTTTTGTGTACCAGGTAGGCCCTCGGCCCTTAGGGGCCGGATGCCTGCTGGATTTCCTGCGAATCCGAAGATTCCGCCCAGGGAGAAGCTGCCACCTGTGCCAACTCGGGCTGCTTTGAGAGTGCCCATGGAGCTCTGCAAACTGAGACCAGGAACGTGGGCTGGTGAGTTTTGCTTACCGGGGCAGAAGCCTTTTTGTGTACCAGGTAGGCCCTCGGCCCTTAGGGGCCGGCTGCCTGCTGGATTTCCGCGAATCCGAAGATGCCGCCCAGGGACAAGCTGCCACCTGTGCCAACTCGGGCTGCTTTGAGAGTGCCCATGGAGCTCTGCAAACTGAGACCAGGAACGTGGGCTGGTGAGTTTTGCTTACCGGGGCAGAAGCCTTCTTCAGTACCAGGTAGGCCCTCGGCCCTTAGGGGCCGGCTGCCTGCTGGATTTCCACGAATCCGAAGATGCCGCCCAGGGACAAGCTGCCACCTGTGCCAACTCGGGCTGCTTTGAGAGTGCCCATGGAGCTCTGCAAACTGAGACCAGGAACATGGGGTGGTGAGTTTTGCTTACCGGGGCAGAAGCCTTTTTGTGTACCAGGTAGGCCCTTGGCCCTTAGGGGCCGGATGCCTGCTGGATTTCCTGCGAATCCGAAGATGCCGCCCAGGGACAAGCTGCCACCTGTGCCAACTCGGGCTGCTTTGAGAGTGCCCATGCAGCTCTGCAAACTGAGACCAGGAACATGGGGTGGTAAGTTTTGCTTACCGGGGCAGAAGCCTTTTTGTGTACCAGGTAGGCCCTCGGCCCTTAGGAGCCGGCTGCCAGCTGGATTTCCGCGAATCCGAAGATGCCGCCCAGGGAGAAGCTGCCACCTGTGCCAACTCGGGCTGCTTTGAGAGTGCCCATGGAGCTCTGCAAACTGAGACCAGGAACGTGGGGTGGTAAGTTTTGCTTACCGGGGCAGAAGCCTTCTTCAGTACCAGGTAGGCCCTCGGCCCTTAGGGGCCGGCTGCCTGCTGGATTTCCGCGAATCCGAAGATGCCGCCCAGGGACAAGCTGCCACCTGTGCCAACTCGGGCTGCTTTGAGAGTGCCCATGGAGCTCTGCAAACTGAGACCAGGAACATGGGGTGGTGAGTTTTGCTTACCGGGGCAGAAGCCTTTTTGTGTACCAGGTAGGCCCTTGGCCCTTAGGGGCCGGCTGCCTGCTGGATTTCCTGCGAATCCGAAGATGCCGCCCAGGGACAAGCTGCCACCTGTGCCAACTCGGGCTGCTTTGAGAGTGCCCATGCAGCTCTGCAAACTGAGACCAGGAACATGGGGTGGTAAGTTTTGCTTACCGGGGCAGAAGCCTTTTTGTGTACCAGGTAGGCCCTCGGCCCTTAGGGGCCGGCTGCCTGCTGGATTTCCGCGAATCCGAAGATGCCGCCCAGGGACAAGCTGCCACCTGTGCCAACTCGGGCTGCTTTGAGAGTGCCCATGGAGCTCTGCAAACTGAGACCAGGAACGTGGGCTGGTGAGTTTTGCTTACCGGGGCAGAAGCCTTTTTGTGTACCAGGTAGGCCCTCGGCCCTTAGGGGCCGGCTGCCTGCTGGATTTCCTGCGAATCCGAAGATGCCGCCCAGGGACAAGCTGCCACCTGTGCCAACTCGGGCTGCTTTGAGAGTGCCCATGGAGCTCTGCAAACTGAGACCAGGAACATGGGGTGGTGAGTTTTGCTTACCGGAGCAGAAGCCTTTTTGTGTACCAGGTAGGCCCTTGGCCCTTAGGGGCCTGCTGGATTTCCTGCGAATCCGAAGATTCTGCCCAGGGACAAGCTGCCACCTGTGCCAACTCGGGCTGCTTTGAGAGTGCCCATGGAGCTCTGCAAACTGAGACCAGGAACGTGGGGTGGTGAGTTTTGCTTACCGGGGCAGAAGCCTTTTTGTGTACCAGGTAGGCCCTCGGCCCTTAGGGGCCGGCTGCCTGCTGGATTTCCGCGAATCCGAAGATGCCGCCCAGGGACAAGCTGCCACCTGTGCCAACTCGGGCTGCTTTGAGAGTGCCCATGGAGCTCTGCAAACTGAGACCAGGAACGTGGGCTGGTGAGTTTTGCTTACCGGGGCAGAAGCCTTCTTGTGTCCGTGTAGGCCCTCGGCCCTTAGGGGCCGGCTGGCTGCTGGATTTCCGCGAATCCGAAGATGCCGCCCAGGGACAAGCTGCCACCTGTGCCAACTCGGGCTGCTTTGAGAGTGCCCATGGAGCTCTGCAAACTGAGACCAGGAACGTGGGCTGGTGAGTTTTGCTTACCGGAGCAGAAGCCTTTTTGTGTACCAGGTAGGCCCTCGGCCCTTAGGGGCCGGCTGCCTGCTGGATTTCCGCGAATCCGAAGATTCCGCCCAGGGACAAGCTGCCACCTGTGCCAACTCGGGCTGCTTTGAGAGTGCCCATGGAGCTCTGCAAACTGAGACCAGGAACGTGGGCTGGTGAGTTTTGCTTACCGGGGCAGAAGCCTTTTTGTGTACCAGGTAGGCCCTCGGCCCTTAGGGGCCGGCTGCCTGCTGGATTTCCGCGAATCCGAAGATGCCGCCCAGGGACAAGCTGCCACCTGTGCCAACTCGGGCTGCTTTGAGAGTGCCCATGGAGCTCTGCAAACTGAGACCAGGAACGTGGGCTGGTGAGTTTTGCTTACCGGGGCAGAAGCCTTTTTGTGTACCAGGTAGGCCCTCGGCCCTTAGGGGCCGGCTGCCTGCTGGATTTCCGCGAATCCGAAGATGCCGCCCAGGGACAAGCTGCCACCTGTGCCAACTCGGGCTGCTTTGAGAGTGCCCATGGAGCTCTGCAAACTGAGACCAGGAACGTGGGGTGGTGAGTTTTGCTTACCGGGGCAGAAGCCTTTTTGTGTACCAGGTAGGCCCTCGGCCCTTAGGGGCCGGCTGCCTGCTGGATTTCCGCGAATCCGAAGATGCCGCCCAGGGACAAGCTGCCACCTGTGCCAACTCGGGCTGCTTTGAGAGTGCCCATGGAGCTCTGCAAACTGAGACCAGGAACGTGGGGTGGTGAGTTTTGCTTACCGGGGCAGAAGCCTTTTTGTGTACCAGGTAGGCCCTCGGCCCTTAGGGGCCGGCTGGCTGCTGGATTTCCGCGAATCCGAAGATGCCGCCCAGGGACAAGCTGCCACCTGTGCCAACTCGGGCTGCTTTGAGAGTGCCCATGGAGCTCTGCAAACTGAGACCAGGAACGTGGGCTGGTGAGTTTTGCTTACCGGGGCAGAAGCCTTTTTGTGTACCAGGTAGGCCCTCGGCCCTTAGGGGCCGGCTGCCTGCTGGATTTCCTGCGAATCCGAAGATGCCTGCCCAGGGACAAGCTGCCACCTGTGCCAACTCGGGCTGCTTTGAGAGTGCCCATGGAGCTCTGCAAACTGAGACCAGGAACGTGGGCTGGTGAGTTTTGCTTACCGGGGCAGAAGCCTTTTTGTGTACCAGGTAGGCCCTCGGCCCTTAGGGGCCGGCTGCCTGCTGGATTTCCGCGAATCCGAAGATGCCGCCCAGGGACAAGCTGCCACCTGTGCCAACTCGGGCTGCTTTGAGAGTGCCCATGGAGCTCTGCAAACTGAGACCAGGAACGTGGGCTGGTGAGTTTTGCTTACCGGGGCAGAAGCCTTTTTGTGTACCAGGTAGGCCCTCGGCCCTTAGGGGCCGGCTGCCTGCTGGATTTCCGCGAATCCGAAGATGATGCCCAGGGACAAGCTGCCACCTGTGCCAACTCGGGCTGCTTTGAGAGTGCCCATGGAGCTCTGCAAACTGACACCAGGAACGTGGGCTGGTGAGTTTTGCTTACCGGGGCAGTAGCCTTTTTGTGTACCAGGTAGGCCCTCGGCCCTTAGGGGCCTGCTGGCAGCTGGATTTCCGCGAATCCGAAGATGCATGCCCAGGGACAAGCTGCCACCTGTGCCAACTCGGGCTGCTTTGAGAGTGCCCATGGAGCTCTGCAAACTGAGACCAGGAACGTGGGCTGGTGAGTTTTGCTTACCGGGGCAGAAGCCTTTTTGTGTACCAGGTAGGCCCTCGGCCCTTAGGGGCCGGCTGCCTGCTGGATTTCCGCGAATCCGAAGATGCCGCCCAGGGACAAGCTGCCACCTGTGCCAACTCGGGCTGCTTTGAGAGTGCCCATGGAGCTCTGCAAACTGAGACCAGGAACGTGGGCTGGTGAGTTTTGCTTACTGGGGCAGAAGCCTTTTTGTGTACCAGGTAGGCCGTCGGCCCTTAGGGGCCGGCTGCCTGCTGGATTTCCGCGAATCCGAAGATGCCGCCCAGGGACAAGCTGCCACCTGTGCCAACTCGGGCTGCTTTGAGAGTGCCCATGGAGCTCTGCAAACTGAGACCAGGAACGTGGGTGGTGAGTTTTGCTTACCGGGGCAGAAGCCTTTTTGTGTACCAGGTAGGCCCTCGGCCCTTAGGGGCCGGCTGCCTGCTGGATTTCCGCGAATCCGAAGATGCCGCCCAGGGACAAGCTGCCACCTGTGCCAACTCGGGCTGCTTTGAGAGTGCCCATGGAGCTCTGCAAACTGAGACCAGGAACGTGGGCTGGTGAGTTTTGCTTACCGGGGCAGAAGCCTTTTTGTGTACCAGGTAGGCCCTCGGCCCTTAGGGGCCGGCTGCCTGCTGGATTTCCGCGAATCCGAAGATGCCGCCCAGGGACAAGCTGCCACCTGTGCCAACTCGGGCTGCTTTGAGAGTGCCCATGGAGCTCTGCAAACTGAGACCAGGAACGTGGGCTGGTGAGTTTTGCTTACCGGGGCAGAAGCCTTTTTGTGTACCAGGTAGGCCCTCGGCCCTTAGGGGCCGGCTGCCTGCTGGATTTCCACGAATCCGAAGATGCCGCCCAGGGACAAGCTGCCACCTGTGCCAACTCGGGCTGCTTTGAGAGTGCCCATGGAGCTCTGCAAACTGAGACCAGGAACGTGGGCTGGTGAGTTTTGCTTACCGGGGCAGAAGCCTTTTTGTGTACCAGGTAGGCCCTCGGCCCTTAGGGGCCGGCCATGCCTGCTGGATTTCCTGCGAATCCTTTTTGTGTACCAAGATGCCGCCCAGGGAGGGACAAGCTGCCACCTGTGCCAACTCGGGCTGCTTTGAGAGTGCCCATGGAGCTCTGCAAACTGAGACCAGGAACGTGGGCTGGTGAGTTTTGCTTACCGGGGCAGAAGCCTTTTTGTGTACCAGGTAGGCCCTCGGCCCTTAGGGGCCGGCTGCCTGCTGGATTTCCGCGAATCCGAAGATGCCGCCCAGGGACAAGCTGCCACCTGTGCCAACTCGGGCTGCTTTGAGAGTGCCCATGGAGCTCTGCAAACTGAGACCAGGAACGTGGGGTGGTGAGTTTTGCTTACCGGAGCAGAAGCCTTTTTGTGTACCAGGTAGGCCCTCGGCCCTTAGGGGCCGGCTGCCTGCTGGATTTCCTGCGAATCCGAAGATGATGCCCAGGGACAAGCTGCCACCTGTGCCAACTCGGGCTGCTTTGAGAGTGCCCATGGAGCTCTGCAAACTGAGACCAGGAACGTGGGCTGGTGAGTTTTGCTTACCGGAGCAGAAGCCTTTTTGTGTACCAGGTAGGCCCTCGGCCCTTAGGGGCCGGCTGCCTGCTGGATTTCCGCGAATCCGAAGATGCCGCCCAGGGACAAGCTGCCACCTGTGCCAACTCGGGCTGCTTTGAGAGTGCCCATGGAGCTCTGCAAACTGACACCAGGAACGTGGGCTGGTGAGTTTTGCTTACCGGGGCAGAAGCCTTCTTGTGTACCAGGTAGGCCCTCGGCCCTTAGGGGCCGGCTGCCTGCTGGATTTCCGCGAATCCGAAGATGCCGCCCAGGGACAAGCTGCCACCTGTGCCAACTCGGGCTGCTTTGAGAGTGCCCATGGAGCTCTGCAAACTGAGACCAGGAACGTGGGCTGGTGAGTTTTGCTTACCGGGGCAGAAGCCTTTTTGTGTACCAGGTAGGCCCTCGGCCCTTAGGGGCCGGCTGCCTGCTGGATTTCCGCGAATCCGAAGATGCCGCCCAGGGACAAGCTGCCACCTGTGCCAACTCGGGCTGCTTTGAGAGTGCCCATGGAGCTCTGCAAACTGAGACCAGGAACGTGGGCTGGTGAGTTTTGCTTACCGGGGCAGAAGCCTTTTTGTGTACCAGGTAGGCCCTCGGCCCTTAGGGGCCGGCTGCCTGCTGGATTTCCGCGAATCCGAAGATGCCGCCCAGGGACAAGCTGCCACCTGTGCCAACTCGGGCTGCTTTGAGAGTGCCCATGGAGCTCTGCAAACTGAGACCAGGAACGTGGGCTGGTGAGTTTTGCTTACCGGGGCAGAAGCCTTTTTGTGTACCAGGTAGGCCCTCGGCCCTTAGGGGCCGGCTGCCTGCTGGATTTCCGCGAATCCGAAGATGCCGCCCAGGGACAAGCTGCCACCTGTGCCAACTCGGGCTGCTTTGAGAGTGCCCATGGAGCTCTGCAAACTGAGACCAGGAACGTGGGCTGGTGAGTTTTGCTTACCGGGGCAGAAGCCTTTTTGTGTACCAGGTAGGCCCTCGGCCCTTAGGGGCCGGCTGCCTGCTGGATTTCCGCGAATCCGAAGATGCCGCCCAGGGACAAGCTGCCACCTGTGCCAACTCGGGCTGCTTTGAGAGTGCCCATGGAGCTCTGCAAACTGAGACCAGGAACGTGGGCTGGTGAGTTTTGCTTACCGGGGCAGAAGCCTTTTTGTGTACCAGGTAGGCCCTCGGCCCTTAGGGGCTGGCTGCCTGCTGGATTTCCGCGTATCCGAAGATGATGCCCAGGGACAAGCTGCCACCTGTGCCAACTCGGGCTGCTTTGAGAGTGCCCATGGAGCTCTGCAAACTGACACCAGGAACGTGGGGTGGTGAGTTTTGCTTACCGGGGCAGAAGCCTTTTTGTGTACCAGGTAGGCCCTCGGCCCTTAGGGGCCGGCTGCCTGCTGGATTTCCGCGAATCCGAAGATGCCGCCCAGGGACAAGCTGCCACCTGTGCCAACTCGGGCTGCTTTGAGAGTGCCCATGGAGCTCTGCAAACTGAGACCAGGAACGTGGGCTGGTGAGTTTTGCTTACCGGGGCAGAAGCCTTTTTGTGTACCAGGTAGGCCCTCGGCCCTTAGGGGCCGGCTGCCTGCTGGATTTCCGCGAATCCGAAGATGCCGCCCAGGGACAAGCTGCCACCTGTGCCAACTCGGGCTGCTTTGAGAGTGCCCATGGAGCTCTGCAAACTGACACCAGGAACGTGGGCTGGTGAGTTTTGCTTACCGGGGCAGAAGCCTTTTTGTGTACCAGGTAGGCCCTCGGCCCTTAGGGGCCGGCTGCCTGCTGGATTTCCGCGAATCCGAAGATGCCGCCCAGGGACAAGCTGCCACCTGTGCCAACTCGGGCTGCTTTGAGAGTGCCCATGGAGCTCTGCAAACTGAGACCAGGAACGTGGGCTGGTGAGTTTTGCTTACCGGGGCAGAAGCCTTTTTGGCAGAAGCCTTTTTGTGTACCAGGTAGGCCCTCGGCCCTTAGGGGCCGGCTGGCAGCTGGATTTCCGCGAATCCGAAGATGCCGCCCAGGGACAAGCTGCCACCTGTGCCAACTCGGGCTGCTTTGAGAGTGCCCATGGAGCTCTGCAAACTGAGACCAGGAACGTGGGCTGGTGAGTTTTGCTTACCGGGGCAGAAGCCTTTTTGTGTACCAGGTAGGCCCTCGGCCCTTAGGGGCCGGCTGCCTGCTGGATTTCCGCGAATCCGAAGATGCCGCCCAGGGACAAGCTGCCACCTGTGCCAACTCGGGCTGCTTTGAGAGTGCCCATGGAGCTCTGCAAACTGAGACCAGGAACGTGGGCTGGTGAGTTTTGCTTACCGGGGCAGAAGCCTTCTTCAGTCCGTGCAGGCCCTCGGCCCTTAGGGGCCGGCTGCCTGCTGGATTTCCACGAATCCGAAGATGCCGCCCAGGGACAAGCTGGCACCTGTGCCAACTCGGGCTGCTTTGAGAGTGCCCATGGAGCTCTGCAAACTGAGACCAGGAACATGGGGTGGTGAGTTTTGCTTACCGGAGCAGAAGCCTTTTTGTGTACCAGGTAGGCCCTTGGCCCTTAGGGGCCTGCTGGATTTCCTGCGAATCCGAAGATTCTGCCCAGGGACAAGCTGCCACCTGTGCCAACTCGGGCTGCTTTGAGAGTGCCCATGGAGCTCTGCAAACTGAGACCAGGAACGTGGGCTGGTGAGTTTTGCTTACCGGAGCAGAAGCCTTTTTGTGTACCAGGTAGGCCCTTGGCCCTTAGGGGCCGGATGCCTGCTGGATTTCCGCGAATCCGAAGATGCCGCCCAGGGACAAGCTGCCACCTGTGCCAACTCGGGCTGCTTTGAGAGTGCCCATGGAGCTCTGCAAACTGAGACCAGGAACGTGGGCTGGTGAGTTTTGCTTACCGGGGCAGAAGCCTTCTTCAGTCCGTGCAGGCCCTCGGCCATTAGGGGCCGGCTGGCTGCTGGATTTCCGCGAATCCGAAGATGCCGCCCAGGGACAAGCTGCCACCTGTGCCAACTCGGGCTGCTTTGAGAGTGCCCATGGAGCTCTGCAAACTGAGACCAGGAACGTGGGCTGGTGAGTTTTGCTTACCGGGGCAGAAGCCTTTTTGTGTACCAGGTAGGCCCTCGGCCCTTAGGGGCTGGCTGCCTGCTGGATTTCCGCGAATCCGAAGATGCCGCCCAGGGGACAAGCTGCCACCTGTGCCAACTCGGGCTGCTTTGAGAGTGCCCATGGAGCTCTGCAAACTGAGACCAGGAACGTGGGCTGGTGAGTTTTGCTTACCGGGGCAGAAGCCTTTTTGTGTACCAGGTAGGCCCTCAGCCCTTAGGGGCCGGCTGCCTGCTGGATTTCCGCGAATCCGAAGATGCCGCCCAGGGACAAGCTGCCACCTGTGCCAACTCGGGCTGCTTTGAGAGTGCCCATGGAGCTCTGCAAACTGACACCAGGAACGTGGGCTGGTGAGTTTTGCTTACCGGGGCAGAAGCCTTTTTGTGTACCAGGTAGGCCCTCGGCCCTTAGGGGCCGGCTGCCTGCTGGATTTCCGCGAATCCGAAGATGCCGCCCAGGGACAAGCTGCCACCTGTGCCAACTCGGGCTGCTTTGAGAGTGCCCATGGAGCTCTGCAAACTGAGACCAGGAACGTGGGCTGGTGAGTTTTGCTTACCGGGGCAGAAGCCTTTTTGTGTACCAGGTAGGCCCTCAGCCCCTTAGGGGCCAGCTGCCTGCTGGATTTCCGCGAATCCGAAGATGCCGCCCAGGGACAAGCTGCCACCTGTGCCAACTCGGGCTGCTTTGAGAGTGCCCATGGAGCTCTGCAAACTGAGACCAGGAACGTGGGCTGGTGAGTTTTGCTTACCGGGGCAGAAGCCTTTTTGTGTACCAGGTAGGCCCTCGGCCCTTAGGGGCCGGCTGCCTGCTGGATTTCCGCGAATCCGAAGATGATGCCCAGGGACAAGCTGCCACCTGTGCCAACTCGGGCTGCTTTGAGAGTGCCCATGGAGCTCTGCAAACTGAGACCAGGAACGTGGGCTGGTGAGTTTTGCTTACCGGGGCAGAAGCCTTTTTGTGTACCAGGTAGGCCCTCGGCCCTTAGGGGCCGGCTGCCTGCTGGATTTCCGCGAATCCGAAGATGCCGCCCAGGGACAAGCTGCCACCTGTGCCAACTCGGGCTGCTTTGAGAGTGCCCATGGAGCTCTGCAAACTGAGACCAGGAACGTGGGCTGGTGAGTTTTGCTTACCGGGGCAGAAGCCTTTTTGTGTACCAGGTAGGCCCGAAGATGATGCCCAGGGACGGCACCTGTACTCGGGCTGCTTTGAGGTGCCCATGGAGCTCTGCTGCAGGAACTGCTGGAGTTTTGCTTACCGCAGAAGCCTTTTTGTGTACCGCCCACGGCCCTTAGGGGCCGGCTGCCTGCTGGATCCGCGAATCCGCCCAGGGACAAGCTGCCACCTGTGCCAACTCGGGCTGCTTTGAGAGTGCCCATGGAGCTCTGCAAACTGACACCAGGAACGTGGGCTGGTGAGTTTTGCTTACCGGGGCAGAAGCCTTTTTGTGTACCAGGTAGGCCCTCGGCCCTTAGGGGCCGGCTGCCTGCTGGATTTCCGCGAATCCGAAGATGATGCCCAGGGACAAGCTGCCACCTGTGCCAACTCGGGCTGCTTTGAGAGTGCCCATGCAGCTCTGCAAACTGAGACCAGGAACGTGGGCTGGTGAGTTTTGCTTACCGGGGCAGAAGCCTTTTTGTGTACCAGGTAGGCCCTCGGCCCTTAGGGGCCGGCTGGCAGCTGGATTTCCGCGAATCCGAAGATGCCGCCCAGGGACAAGCTGCCACCTGTGCCAACTCGGGCTGCTTTGAGAGTGCCCATGGAGCTCTGCAAACTGAGACCAGGAACGTGGGCTGGTGAGTTTTGCTTACCGGGGCAGAAGCCTTTTTGTGTACCAGGTAGGCCCTCGGCCCTTAGGGGCCGGCTGCCTGCTGGATTTCCGCGAATCCGAAGATGCCGCCCAGGGACAAGCTGCCACCTGTGCCAACTCGGGCTGCTTTGAGAGTGCCCATGGAGCTCTGCAAACTGAGACCAGGAACGTGGGCTGGTGAGTTTTGCTTACCGGGGCAGAAGCCTTTTTGTGTACCAGTGCAGGCCCTCGGCCGTTAGGGGCCGGCTGGCTGCTGGATTTCCGCGAATCCGAAGATGCCGCCCAGGGACAAGCTGCCACCTGTGCCAACTCGGGCTGCTTTGAGAGTGCCCATGCAGCTCTGCAAACTGAGACCAGGAACATGGGGTGGTGAGTTTTGCTTACCAGAGCAGAAGCCTTTTTGTGTACCAGGTAGGCCCTCAGCCCTTAGGGGCCGGCTGCCTGCTGGATTTCCACGAATCCGAAGATGCCGCCCAGGGACAAGCTGCCACCTGTGCCAACTCGGGCTGCTTTGAGAGTGCCCATGCAGCTCTGCAAACTGAGACCAGGAACGTGCGCTGGTGAGTTTTGCTTACCGGGGCAGTAGCCTATGTCTGTGCCAGGTAGGCCCTCGGCCCTTAGGGGCCGGCTGCCTGCTGGATTTCCACGAATCCGAAGATGCCGCCCAGGGACAAGCTGGCACCTGTGCCAACTCGGGCTGCTTTGAGAGTGCCCATGCAGCTCTGCAAACTGAGACCAGGAACATGGGGTGGTGAGTTTTGCTTACCGGAGCAGAAGCCTTTTTGTGTACCAGGTAGGCCCTTGGCCCTTAGGGGCCTGCTGGATTTCCTGCGAATCCGAAGATTCTGCCCAGGGACAAGCTGCCACCTGTGCCAACTCGGGCTGCTTTGAGAGTGCCCATGGAGCTCTGCAAACTGAGACCAGGAACGTGGGCTGGTGAGTTTTGCTTACCGGAGCAGAAGCCTTTTTGTGTACCAGGTAGGCCCTTGGCCCTTAGGGGCCGGATGCCTGCTGGATTTCCGCGAATCCGAAGATGCCGCCCAGGGACAAGCTGCCACCTGTGCCAACTCGGGCTGCTTTGAGAGTGCCCATGGAGCTCTGCAAACTGACACCAGGAACGTGGGCTGGTGAGTTTTGCTTACCGGGGCAGAAGCCTTCTTCAGTCCGTGCAGGCCCTCGGCCATTAGGGGCCGGCTGCCTGCTGGATTTCCGCGAATCCGAAGATGCCGCCCAGGGACAAGCTGCCACCTGTGCCAACTCGGGCTGCTTTGAGAGTGCCCATGGAGCTCTGCAAACTGAGACCAGGAACGTGGGCTGGTGAGTTTTGCTTACCGGGGCAGAAGCCTTTTTGTGTACCAGGTAGGCCCTCGGCCCTTAGGGGCTGGCTGCCTGCTGGATTTCCGCGAATCCGAAGATGCCGCCCAGGGACAAGCTGCCACCTGTGCCAACTCGGGCTGCTTTGAGAGTGCCCATGGAGCTCTGCAAACTGAGACCAGGAACGTGGGCTGGTGAGTTTTGCTTACCGGGGCAGAAGCCTTTTTGTGTACCAGGTAGGCCCTCAGCCCTTAGGGGCCGGCTGCCTGCTGGATTTCCGCGAATCCGAAGATGCCGCCCAGGGACAAGCTGCCACCTGTGCCAACTCGGGCTGCTTTGAGAGTGCCCATGGAGCTCTGCAAACTGACACCAGGAACGTGGGCTGGTGAGTTTTGCTTACCGGGGCAGAAGCCTTTTTGTGTACCAGGTAGGCCCTCGGCCCTTAGGGGCCGGCTGCCTGCTGGATTTCCGCGAATCCGAAGATGCCGCCCAGGGACAAGCTGCCACCTGTGCCAACTCGGGCTGCTTTGAGAGTGCCCATGGAGCTCTGCAAACTGAGACCAGGAACGTGGGCTGGTGAGTTTTGCTTCCTGGGGCAGAAGCCTTTTTGTGTACCAGGTAGGCCCTCAGCCCTTAGGGGCCAGCTGCCTGCTGGATTTCCGCGAATCCGAAGATGCCGCCCAGGGACAAGCTGCCACCTGTGCCAACTCGGGCTGCTTTGAGAGTGCCCATGGAGCTCTGCAAACTGACACCAGGAACGTGGGCTGGTGAGTTTTGCTTACCGGGGCAGAAGCCTTTTTGTGTACCAGGTAGGCCCTCGGCCCTTAGGGGCTGGCTGCCTGCTGGATTTCCGCGTATCCGAAGATGATGCCCAGGGACAAGCTGCCACCTGTGCCAACTCGGGCTGCTTTGAGAGTGCCCATGGAGCTCTGCAAACTGACACCAGGAACGTGGGGTGGTGAGTTTTGCTTACCGGGGCAGAAGCCTTTTTGTGTACCAGGTAGGCCCTCGGCCCTTAGGGGCCGGCTGCCTGCTGGATTTCCGCGAATCCGAAGATGCCGCCCAGGGACAAGCTGCCACCTGTGCCAACTCGGGCTGCTTTGAGAGTGCCCATGGAGCTCTGCAAACTGAGACCAGGAACGTGGGCTGGTGAGTTTTGCTTACCGGGGCAGAAGCCTTTTTGTGTACCAGGTAGGCCCTCGGCCCTTAGGGGCCGGCTGCCTGCTGGATTTCCGCGAATCCGAAGATGCCGCCCAGGGACAAGCTGCCACCTGTGCCAACTCGGGCTGCTTTGAGAGTGCCCATGGAGCTCTGCAAACTGACACCAGGAACGTGGGCTGGTGAGTTTTGCTTACCGGGGCAGAAGCCTTTTTGTGTACCAGGTAGGCCCTCGGCCCTTAGGGGCCGGCTGCCTGCTGGATTTCCGCGAATCCGAAGATGCCGCCCAGGGACAAGCTGCCACCTGTGCCAACTCGGGCTGCTTTGAGAGTGCCCATGCAGCTCTGCAAACTGAGACCAGGAACGTGGGCTGGTGAGTTTTGCTTACCGGGGCAGAAGCCTTTTTGTGTACCAGGTAGGCCCTCGGCCCTTAGGGGCCGGCTGGCAGCTGGATTTCCGCGAATCCGAAGATGCCGCCCAGGGACAAGCTGCCACCTGTGCCAACTCGGGCTGCTTTGAGAGTGCCCATGGAGCTCTGCAAACTGAGACCAGGAACGTGGGCTGGTGCGTTTTGCTTACCGGAGCAGAAGCCTTTTTGTGTACCAGGTAGGCCCTCGGCCCTTAGGGGCCGGCTGCCTGCTGGATTTCCGCGAATCCGAAGATGCCGCCCAGGGACAAGCTGCCACCTGTGCCAACTCGGGCTGCTTTGAGAGTGCCCATGGAGCTCTGCAAGCTGAGACCAGGAACGTGGGCTGGTGAGTTTTGCTTACCGGGGCAGAAGCCTTTTTGTGTACCAGGTAGGCCCTCAGCCCTTAGGGGCCGGCTGCCTGCTGGATTTCCACGAATCCGAAGATGATGCCCAGGGACAAGCTGCCACCTGTGCCAACTCGGGCTGCTTTGAGAGTGCCCATGGAGCTCTGCAAACTGACACCAGGAACGTGGGGTGGTGAGTTTTGCTTACCGGGGCAGAAGCCTTTTTGTGTACCAGGTAGGCCCACAGCCCTTAGGGGCCGGCTGCCTGCTGGATTTCCTGCGAATCCGAAGATGATGCCCAGGGACAAGCTGCCACCTTTGCCAACTCGGGCTGCTTTGAGAGTGCCCATGGAGCTCTGCAAACTGAGACC